>NW_019725425.1:123944-201510 GCF_002891405.2 Cryptotermes secundus
CTTTTGCGTTTCTTTGGAATATACTGACGAAAAATCACTCTTCCTTTGAACAACACTATGACTTCATCAACAGCAAGACGTTCTGCTGGATTGTAAAGTTCACAAAATTTGTTGTTGAGATTGTCAAAAATGTTTCTAATTTTCCAGAGCCTATCATACTCTGGGTCATCTCGATTGGGAGGAGCTTCATTATTTTCAAAATGTAGGAATCTCAAAATATGGAAGAAACGGTCTCGTACCATGGTGTTACGGTAGAATGGAGTGTAGTATTGCTCATCTCTTGACCAATAATCTTTGAGGGTGTCCCATTGATCATGGCCCATTTGAATAATTATTGCCAAAAAGTTATATATCTCTTCAATTGTAACGTCAGGCGGTTGAACAGAAGGGCCTGGAGCATCTTGGCATGCCATAAATTGGTGGAAATATCTGTTGGTTTCTTGTAACAAAATTTGGAATGGTTGTTGGAAAAACAGAATGAAAAGGGAAAAAGGAGAGGACTGTGCATTTATATTGGGAGCAGCTGATCTGTTGATTCCACTCGGAGGACCAGTGAAGTCTAGTACCTTTGGCGATTCCCCACGTCTTCTATCATGAAACCTAATTTCCGTTTTCTCTGCCTTGTTTGATGATGATGATGACGACAACATATTTGCTCGAGGTTCAATGAACTCATTGATATCTTCTAACTCTTCATCAGATTCCTCTTCCATCAATATTTCCTCCAGTTCTTCTGCATCGAGAAGTTTGGAATATCGGGCACGTTTTTGAAGTTCCATCTTGGGGGGGGGGGGGTTTCCAGCAAAATTGAATAAATTATATTGATTGACAAAGACTCACAAAATAGTGATGCAAAGTAACTGTAATAGTATGGTACAATAGGCCAGAAGTGGCAGCAGTACAAGGGACTTAGTCCCACCCCACTAGCAATAAAAAATAATAATTGTAATAGTAGTTGAAAAGGTGCCAGTCTGACACTGATATGGCAAGTCACAGTGATGAAGATGCCTTTTACTCACAAAGTAATACTGGCTGAGTGGGTTTATAATTCTTCCGAGACACAAAATAATATAAAAAGAAATATGTGACAGTCTGACACTAACTTTTTAAGTGAAAAGAAATATTGCACAATCCAACACTGACTTCCTAACTGATAATTCGCCACTGAAAACCAATCCCTGAATACATCACACTTCCTTGAAAGCTCTGGAAGCACTGACGAATATTTCCTCTTCAGTTCTCAGAACAAAGCGGGGCTATATTTGGCTGATTAGGTCATAAATGTAAATAGTTTCGAAACCAGGACTGAGATAAACGATTTGTTTGTTCAGAGCTAAGGAATGAACCACTGACATGACCTCACGTAGGTTTCTTTTGGTTTCAAACCCAAGGTCAAACTGTCAGCACTCCCAAAGAGTGCATGTGTCCTGCGTCACATATATGTGCCATTCGGCCAACTCCAGTTGCTGCTTGTGACATATATATGTGCCATTCGGATGTTAAAGGTTAACAGGCTAATTTGAGGGAGGGGGGTGTCCGATATTACCAATTGTCTGTATGAAACCGAAGTTCCATTAAATAACAAGTGATATAGGTCTGTTTTGAAGCGTAACGCAACCTGTATTTACACAAAAAACAACAAACTTTGTTATTACATATGATGCACATGAAAATAATTATAAAGTACCCATATCTCTTTTAACAAGAAAAACTGAACAGTATGTAGTCTATTAAGCAGAGGAATCCTGGAGTCCTGGAGAGATTGACGCCATTTGCTGAGAAGGTGTTAGGTTGAGGTGACAGGTTTTGGGCAGCTAATAAGGTTGAAGAAAGCATCTAATTTCAGTTGTTTTTTGGTAATTCGGTGCTTACAAATAATAACCACCCTGAAAGCTTAGAAGTGAGAGTAATACAGTAAAACTTCAGGAACAGATGATGAGATTTTGCAAGTTGGTAGCTCTTCTTCTTTCTCATCATTTGCTTTCCTTGTCCATTTTATCATGAGCCATAACTTCTTCAGCTATATCCCTCTCTGTCATCACTTGATATCCAGGATCACCCTTGTCTTTCTCTAGCAGCTGCCAAATAGCATGTTCTGTGACTTCTTTGTTGCCAGCTTTAAATTGTCTGGTGAAAATCACTGACCTCACTACCTTTAAATTGTAAATCGGCATCTGTGTTCCTTAATGGTTTCTTTCTGAACCATTTTCAAGTGTTTGGCTCTTCACTCTTTTCCAAACTGTTGCAAAGTTGAAAATGATTTTGGGATGTAATTCCTCAGATTTCATAATGTACGTTGCCCCTCATGTCTTCGCTTTTGTCATTTCCATCTTCTGACACAACCATCACCCCAGAAAATCGTTTCTTATACAGCCTTTTTGTTGAATAATTATCCACTGATCCAAGGGCTGGATCATGGCTGTTGTATTTTTTGGCAAAAATATATACCTAAAATTTCCATCTTGGGCAGGAATGTTGTCTAATAGTAAAAGAGGTTTTGCATTTTTTTGGTGGTATGCCCAGATCCTCAATTTGATACCTTTTTACTTCTGGCAGAAAATGTTCAAAAGACGAATCATGAAAAATGTCATATGTAAACTGTGCTTTTTTTAAATTATAATATATGGCTGGTAGTTGGTTTATACGATCTTTCAGGACTCTTTGATGATGTGACTTATCAACAGTAATTGGTGATAATTATCACCAATTATTGATTATAATCAATGTGAGCCATCAGTATTTGCATGAAGTAGCACCGAGATTGTCTCCTTACCTATTTTCCTCCCTTTATTTGACATTTCATGCTTATAGACTTGGGTGTTCTCTGGAAGTGAATGCCAAAAGAAATCAGTCATGCATTTGAACAAGTTTTTTGTAACTTATCTTTTGCTTTGCAAATATCTGACACAGTTTGTTTCTTTACAGCCATATTATTCACAAACACAAGTGATGTATACTCCTGATTTTGATTTTTAAATGAGTTCTAACTTATATTTTACACCAAAGTTTGCCCTTTTTCATTTTTGGTCCAGGTGTATTAATTAAAAAGAAATGTAACAGAACAAACAGCACAATACAAATTTAATGTGCAGTAGAATAATCTATATACTATGTACGAATAATGTTCACAGCACAACTGAAGTACACATACACTATACATCAGTCAGACTATTACAGGAAAGTACCCACATATCAACTGGAGGATAATGAGACAGCACCGAAGCATCTTGTTCTTTAAATCAAGGATTTACTATACTGAATGTATTATTATTACATTATTATGGTAAATAGCTACATGTTTTTATGCATTGTTTAATGTAAACAGAAATAAATATAATCATATATAACTTGAATGTGTCTATTACAAGTAGTAACTGTTGTGATGTGATGCATGTTTCATGACCTTACAATATGTAAAACATTTGTACCTGTTTCCACATAGCCTTAACTCCTACACTTTGTAAATCAATTTTTGGGCCTTCACAAAGCTTAATTAGATTTTGGAAGCTCACTTCCGTACCATGTTTGAAACACTGGAAATTGTGCTTCCTATACATATTGCGGTTTTTCTAGGTTAGGCACCATGTAGACTTGTAGGCTGGTATCGTCTTGGGAGTATCATACTGTCTTCATCTTCAGGGTTGAAGTTTATTTCACGTTGTTACAACCGAGATCATTGGAATATGAGTCACTGTTGCCATGAAAACTTTAAATCTCGCACTGAAAACCATGTTCTCCTTCAGTCACTAATGGAAGTTGAACACTGTAAGCATGAGCAAGCATACTGCTATCATGTAGACAGTGGTTGTGTGTGAAAGGATGTGTGTCAAGCAGAAACCATATTTTCTGTAAGGAAACAATTCTCAGTTGGATGCATAATGTAGCAGCCTCTGATGTTAAAAATTTGCTTACTGATTCAAAGATAAAGAGAAGTGACATAGTATCCTACTGGAAAATAGTATGTTAAGGGAGGCTAACATATCCATATGAAATAGTGTATGATTTCAGGTGTATACTCCTAAACTTCATGACTGTTGAGATTGTGCATCTTGTAACTCTTCTTTATATAAAGCATTATGAGGCAGACCAGTCAGTATTTGCTTCACGCCTTTTAACTGTGCTCTAATACAGAGTGTGACCCATGCAACAATTAAAAGTCAAAGAGCTGCGTCTGTGGCTGTAACTCGCTGGTCACATGCTGTGTTCATCAATAGCTACAGTTAAGTCTCTATACAACATGTGCCATTTTAATTAGAATATTTGTTTTAGGTGAAGCAGTGGAAGATATTGAAAAAATCAAAGAAGAGGCCATGAAGAAACTTTCTTCACTGAATTTAGAACTGGAAGAGGACGACTGTGATTCTGTCGATATTTCTGACCAGTCTTACAGTGATGAATGATAGTGAAATGTGCTTCTGATGATTGATACTAGAGCTTGGTCACCCTGAACTGTGGTCATCTTCAACTGACACTCAACCGGCCTTGAAACATGAATGCCATTAAAATACCACTATCCAGCTTAAAGAATGTTCTCCAAAATCCTTACGAAGCATTTTGAGGATTTCGGTGGAGGATTTACTGAGCTTCACGCAAAACTTGATGCAGACACATTGCTCAGTTTTGCCATCCGCCACAGACAAAATGAAACACAAGGTTGGAGATGCACTCGTATAAATACAGTACGTTTTCACAGCCCGGTGTCACCTGGCAGACGGATGCAGTAGGCTTGCAGAAATGTGACCTCAGCTCCCCTCTCATCTTCCACCAAGGCAGTTATAACAATAACAGTCTGGGAGCTTTCCAATAGCATCATGTACAAGGCACACACCTAGAATAATGTGGCTACAGAGCTTTATTGCTCTGTTTGGAAACCAAAGTTTCTTTTGACAAAAATGCCACGTTTATAGTTATCTTTTTGCTGGATATTATTTACATTTGTGGCTAGTACACATGCATTCATATATGCAATACAAAAAGATCAGACACCTACCCATTAGAATGTAATTTTCTTTAGTTATGGCCATATTGGTTTAGGTGTATGAATGATTCCACGTGATCTGCCACGTAACTTATACCTTTTTTCCTTGGAATGTTGTTCGTTTCCAATGTTACATCTCTGACACTTTCTGAAATCGCTTTCCTTCTTGGATACATTTTAGTTTGGGGAACAGGAAGACTCATTAGTGTTTATACCTCATAAATAAGGTGCATGGGAAACAGTCACATGCGTTTCTTCAAGGAATTTCTTATGGAGTGTGCCAAGTGAGTTGTTATGTTGTCACAGTGCAGCATTCATGACACTGATTTTAGTTTTTCATGCAGTTTCCATTAAATTTCATCTCCAAATAAGACTCTTGATTAGCTCTCTTTAAGGTCAGATTTTGCCATGAACACTAATGTTTCTTTCCTTGCTGACTGATATGTGGATGCTTGGTGTGTGGATAATCTACAATGGAAATTCTGCTGGTTTTAAATCTACCAAATCACTGAATTGTATTTGTGTAGCTGAGAATTGCTTCTCAAAATGAATATTTAAGTATTTATAGGTATCTGTGGTCTTAGTTTGCAACAGAATTAGAAGCATATGTATTGTGTAATGACAGCTGCCATGAAGGTGTGTATAGAAATCAGTGCTGAAGCAGCGACTTCCCTCTGGCTGGAGTTGTATCAGAAACAGTTGTTAATAACGTCTGTAATTTGTTGTGTGAAAAGTATGTTACTGATGGAAAATAAAATATCTCCCAAAATGTTATGAGTCATAGATACACCAGAATATTCATAAATTTACTTGGATATCTCCTGATGAAAATACTTGCAACCAAATTGACCACATTTTGATAGACATGAGACAACATTCAAGTATACTTGATGTCTGTTCAATCAGGGCACCAGACTGTGATACTGACTATTATCTAGTGGTGGCATAAGTTATGGAGAAACTGGCAGTGAGCAAACTGACAATGCAGAGAGTTCATATGGAGAGGTTCAATCTCAAGAAATTAAACAAGGTAAAGTGTAAAGAGCAGTATCATATTTAAATCTCAAATAGGTTTGCAGCTTAGGTAAACTTAGACAGTGAGGTGGACATTAATAGAGCTTGGGAAATTATTGGAGAGAATATAAAAATTTCAGCCACAGAGAGTCTAGGTTATTATGAATTGAAGAAGTATAAGCCAGTGTTCGATGATGGATGCTCAGAATTAGTAGACCAAAGGGAACAAGGCAAATTGCAGTGTTTATAGCATCCAAGCAAAATTAATGGGGATAATCTGAACAGTATAAGACATGAAGCCAGCAGACATTTCAGGAATAAAAGAGGGAATACCTGAAATATATAATTGATGAGCTTGCAACAAACAGTATGAGCAAGTACATTAGAGACCTGTACAGAAGAATAAATTAATTTAAGACGGGTTACCAACCTAAAAGTAACTTGGTGAAAGATGAGATTGATGATCTGATTGCAGATTCCCACAACATCTTGAATAGGGGGAAGAATTGCTTCTTTGAATTTTGAATGTACATAGGGTCAGTGAAGTTAGGCAGATAGAAATACATGTAACTGAGCCATTAGTACCTGATCCTAGTTCATTTTTAGGTTGAAATTGCTATTGCAAAGTTGAAAAGGTATAAATCACCAGGTAGTGATCAAATTCTGGCAGAACTAATTCAAGCAAGAGGTGAAATATTACGTTCTAAGAGCCATAAGCTAATTAATTCTATATGGAACAAGAAGAAATTGCCTGATCAGTGGATGGAGTATATTATTGTACCAGTTCACAAGAAGGGTGATAAAACTGACTAGTAATTATAGTAGGATATCACTGCTATCAACTTCATACAAAATTTTATCCAGTATTCTCTCAAGTTTAAGTCCATACATAGATGAAATTATTGGAGATCATCAGTGTGGGTTTCGATGTAACAAGGTCAACTACTGATCAGATCTTTTGCTTTCGTCAGATACTGGAGAAAGAATAGGAGTACAATGAGACAACACATCAGCTATTCGTAGACTTCAAGAAAGCCTATGATTCAGTTAGGCGGGAAGTATTGTACTATATCCTCATAGAGATTGGGGTACCCATGAAACTAGTTAGGCTGATTGAAATGGTTTAAACGAAACGTACTGTAAAGTCTGTATAGCTAAACATTTGTCTGAAAATGTTGCTTTATTGCCACTGCTTTTCAACTTTGTTTTATAATATGCCATTAGGATGGTCCAGGAAAACCAGATGGGACATGTCAGCTGCTGGTCTGTGCTGATGATGTGAATGTACTGAGAGATAACATATGTACCATAAAGACAAACACAGAAACTTTAATTAAGGAGGTTGGTCTAGAAGTGAACACAGAGAAAACTAAGTAATTGTTGCTGTCTCATCGCCAGAATGCAGGGCAAAATTATGACATAAAGATAGCTAAGAGATATTTTGAATGTGGCACAGTTCAGATATTTGGGAATGACAGTAACAAATAAAAACTTGATTCGGGAGGAAATTACAGGGTGGTGCACGAAATGATCCAATGATGTTTTGTAGCATGGTAACATAGTAGACCATGGAGATTTTTTTTAAATTGGCTGAGTGGGGGGGGGTGGTGTCCAACTGGGCCCACTCAGTACGGCGGCCACTGATTGGCCTATTGTACCTGCCCCCGGGTGATTATAATGGAGAATTTGGTGGAATGAAGATTGGCAGAGGAATCCGAAGTCCTCGGAGAAAACCCGCCCTAGCGCCACTTTGTCCACCACAAATCCCACTTGATCGGACCCGGGCCGCCGAGGAGACCATAGAGATTACTTCTTACTCTTCCTGAGTGCACTAGTGTCACGCTGTTCCTGCTCATGCTCCATTTTCCACAAGAAGGTTGATAGAGGAATGTTTTCTGTAGAACAACACATAAAACGGCGTTGTTCTTTACTAAAACAAGAAGGGAAAACTGTGTTTGATTTATCCAATTGCAGCCTCCATGACTCTTCATTGGGACACAGTGGTTACAGAAAATCAAGGAATATTTCTACTCCGGTGTGCATTTGGCAAGGATTTCAGTTTCGCCAAGCACTTTATATACTTGCTGAATTACAGAAACTACTTCTGTGTATTTGTTCGTTATGTCATGACATTGAAATTTCAGCGATGACAGCTTCTATTTCCAGTATTTCTGGAATGCCAGTTCTGTGACGTCTGACATCTTGGTGTACATTCAGATTCACCATCTGTTTTGTTGTTTCTCACGCACTGCGCACAACTGCGTCTGGGCAGCAACCTTCTCCGATGCACTTTCGCCAAACAGGAGTTGGCGTGATCACACTATGTAAAGTTAAATACGTAAAAACCACCTTGTCCAACACACGTTTCCTTCAGATCACTAAATGCAATCAAAAGTCAAAGCCAGAGTTACTGTACGACTGGTGGTTTACTGCCGATCAGTTCATCTTGGCATCAGGCCCCTTGAGGCCCACGACCAGAGTTTCTTTTTTCAACTGAACCCTTGCAGTAATAGTCCTTATGTAACATCATCTCTGACAAGAGGATGGGTTTGTCTCTTATGAATATGCTTGGCCTTTAGTCAACGCACATATAACATGTTATTAAAAATTCTTCCTTTTGCACTACACATAAGTCCTATGTCAGCAGAGGCTTCACAGAGCACATCATGCATAACTTACATATCTTATGCAACAATGGCAGCTTAGTCATTTGAATGGCCGTAAGCTCGACCACTGCCAAGTTTAAGCCTCTTATATTTTCTGTGTCTGGTTTCACCGCGAACATGTTCATTCTCATGATTTTGTATGACTTCTGCTTGTCGCCTGCACAGTTTTCTTGTGTCTTTGTTATATAGGCTCCGCATGAACAACACCAAAAAGGCAAGTCACGTGATTCGTAGCCAGCAAGTTCATTGGCTCTGACTGTTGCCTATCAACGAGCTATAATATTCGTCCACTGAAACACAACTTCCGCTGTTGCACGTTGAAACATGTTTATTGAGCCGTTGCCTAGAAACATTTTGAGCAAATCTGTTACATTGCTCCCTCCTTAAGGCTCTTCATCCTGAATAGCTTATCGGTGCACTACCTTTCGTTCTCCCGAGGGCTGCACTTGGTTTCATCTCACCTTCTTTCCCATTTTTTTTTATGGGCGGATTCTACCATCGCTCCCTCCTTCATGCCAGCTTCTCCCAAGCGGTTCCCTTATAAGTTCCATTTAGTCCAGGTTCTCACCATCATCCAAAGGTTTTCCTCATTTTTCTCTCTCCCATGGTGGGCCATAACTCGTGGAGTGGCCAGTGCTCTCACATACCCGGTTCTTCTTACGCTAACACTGCTAGTAGGTATTTCTTCCATTTTGCAGTGGATTGATCCGTCCACAATGCCCAGTCCTTGATTTTCTGTTGTGGAGGGGGCCGACCCCTCCATAAGGTCCAGTTACTCATGTTCTGCAACTTGGTGGTCATCCCAGTTGCTCGCTTCACGAACTTCAGTTCGAAAGCCTTCCGGTCGAACTCCTGTGATGTCCTCTCGATCTTAAGAATCAGCTGTCGTCTTGTGCCTGGTTCTTTATTCGCTTGCTGCCTCGTAGCTACTGTCTTAGGCCTTGGTCCCTTATGCCATTGTTGCATTCTGAGCCCTTCCAAGGTTTTTGTACATTGTCCTGGTCGTATGTCTTGTGATGGTGTCCCGTGCGCTGTGTAAATGCAGTGCAAGATCGATACAGAGATAATGTACATCGAAGAAGGTACATATAGGAAGAAGTTTAATCAGGTTTATTCCACATCCTACAGTCATTTTGACTAACATTGGATCCATGGAATGCAATGCACTGGGGGGGGGGAGAGTTCGCAGCGACTGGTGTGCTGCGTGGCGCATTCGAGTTTTGCCGATGGCTCAGCATGCTTGATGGCCGACAACATTTGGAATGAAGGAAAATAATTAACTTGAAGACTTCATGCATGGGAGTTTGGTTATGATGTATCAGCAGTAGGCAGTAGTTGTCAGTGTCATGATCCATTAGTTCCCAGTTAAACAGTGCAGTGTGGTACAACATGGTTCACTACACTTTAGAGTAACTTTTTTTTATATGATACCTACATGAAATACGATCTGCTGGTAAGTGTTGGCGAAAATTTCTTGATGAAAGAGTTCCCAGCAGACAAAAAGTTCATAATTTGGTGAATAAACTTAGAACAACAGGACTCTTAACAGACAAGAAACAAAATAAGCGCAGAGTGCTTACTTGGGAGAAGTTAGATGACATAGCGGCCAGACATGAACATACACCTAGATAATCACTGAAACATCTAGCTCAAGAGACTGGGGTGTCAAAGTTTAGTGCAAGAACGGCAACACAATTGCTGAAGCCATTCAGTGAAAGTTGGTGTCTGGTGTGCTGTAAGTGCAAGAAGTTTTTTTGTACGTGTGCCTTTAACAGAACAATTTCATAAGATATTTACACGTATAGGGACAGCGTTTTCAACACCTCCTGTGATCTGTGAACAAAGGTAAAACTTCCCATCATTCCAAATGTAATCGGCATGCTTAGTCATTGGCAATATTCGCATGCGCTCTGCAGCAAGCAACACTTCGGGCCCTGTGAAGCACGGGGCTGTGCATGCCTCAAGTTTAACCACCCTGTATTAAACTGTTGGTGCCAAGCACCTAAAAGATCAGTACAGTGTTTTACAATATTAAATATTAAATATTTATTTTAAGTTAGTCATTCAGATGATTAAACATCAACATTTTAGAAAATCTAAAGATTAAAAGATTTAACAAATTTGGACAAAATTAACTCAGTCATTACAATCTTACTTCATCCAGTAATTGAATTATATATATAAACCCAAAAATATAAACATTGGTCAGTGTAAAACTGACAAGAAGTTGACAATAAATGTCAAATTGCCTGACGATGGCAATTAGGCCAAACCATGTTGTGACAATAAAGAACTTCATATAATTAATGCGATATTTGCATTGATGGAACCTCTCTTACACATGATGTTCTTGCATAGTATATCGCTATACACTACCTGCCAGGTAGTACATTCCAAGGCCACTTGACAATTCTGGGATATTACAGGAACAAAATTCTCTGTATATATAGGATTACTGTTACTTCTGGAAGATAGTTTCTTTTGGGGAAAGGTGGAGCCCTTAGTGGTCCAGAGGTAGGAGTCTAATCTGCAGTTCAGAAGGTCTTGAATTTGAAATTTGTTGGTCCCAGTTCACACTTCCTCACCTCTAACAATCATAAAACTGTGTGTGTATTGAATACCAGTCCACCCAAAGTGATTCCAGTCTGAAATTAAATTATAAGGCCCCACTGCCAGCCATCATGTTCATCTTCTCCATTATCCTGTCCACTGGTTGCTTCCACCTAAGATGTGAATTTATACCTTTATCCAAACTAAGGAGGTAAAGGTCAGGATGGTCAAAAAGTATGTCCAGAGGCATAAGTCACAAGGATTTAAATTTTTACTTTGCAAACGCAAATACATGTGTGTCATTAGGATGAAGCCACTGAACACAGACACCAAAGATGGTAAGATGATCCTCGAAGCCTGAATAAGTATGATTTGGCTGCCAGATACAGTCTGTGTGGTGTTGGGTATGTGGATTGCTCAAATACTACTGTGGGAAAGAAACAAGAGGGACAAAATGTGGGGAGCTCTACCACTTCTATCCTACATGCTATAATTTTTAATCAAGTAAAAGTATTTGACATAAGCCATACTATATTGAACATAAATTGATCCCTTTAGGGGAGACTGACATAGGTCGCCACAACTTTGCACATTACGAATAGCTATTCTCAAACAAAATTTTTTCACTGTAAAAAAAATGGAGAATGAAGTGTGTGTGAACTCTGCAATCAATAAATGATATGAACTGTGCAAACAATATATTATATGTCCTTGATCTTGCTCTCCTTTACACTACATGTTTCGGCCCCAAATGACGATCATCAGGTGTATACACTCACGTTGCTGTTACACTGCACTTAGTTTAAAATTTAACATTTAAATTTAAATTTAAAATTGTCACGGTTACTCGCCCTATGTCTGTAGTGCTGCAGGGGCTAGTTCTTGTTTCCAGCACTGTACAGGTGTTATTTTGTGTAGTCTCCCTGTGTGCGTGCCGCTGCTATTCTTTACTACGTACTAAAGAATAGCAGCGGCACGCACACAGGGAGACTACACAAAATAACACCTGTACAGTGCTGGAAACAAGAACTAGCCCCTGCAGCACTATAGATATAGGGCAAGTAACCCTGACAATTTTAAATTTTAAAATTTAGAGAAAAATTTTAAAGGATTTTAAAATTAGAACTAAAGATTTTATAAGTGCCAACGTCTGTAACAAAAATAATCTATAAATCAGACAGATATCAACGAAGTAGATGTTGATAATAACAACGAAAGGAACAATGTGTTTTTAAATGTTAAATTTTAAACTAAGTGCAGTGTAACAGCAACATTAGTGTATACACCTGATGATGGCCGTTTGAGGCCGAAACATGTAGTGTAAAGGAGAGCAAGATCAAGGACATATAATATATTGTTTGCACTTGGGACAGAGTTCATATCATTTATCGTATAGAGTGCAACAGGATGCTTAAATATAATATTGTCTGCAATCAAAATATTTATATTTAAGAAATTAGAAGTAAAAAAGGAATATAATTTCGAATCTTGAGTGAAAATATTTAGTCATAGTGCACCTGACCTCTTTATAGTTTCATGATTTAAGGCACAGGTACCACTAAATTGGAACAAAATTATATTTATTATTCTGCTTGCTGTAAACTTCATCTTCACATTCTGATGGTTTAAGGTGATTAGGTCTCTTTTCAATTTGATGCCATTGAAGGTAGAGGAGCCTTCATGGAACCACCTGACCAAAGTTAACGTGAAATATTTCCATTTTTGCAAACAGCCAATGCCAAAATTACAAGAATGTATAATGAGATTTTCACATAGGAGAGTAGCATGAATTTTCTGATTAGTTGTGTCACTTGGCTTTTTACTTACAACTTGATCCATAATTAATAGTCAGCAAATACCAGATATGTTCACTAGACTGACGAAAATTCTACATGCCAGACTTAATACACTACAGAAACTGCACCTACCCACACTGTTTTAATTGTGCCACACTAGCCTACTTACCACCACATAATATTCCAAGACATAAATTACTATCCCTTATATTATGCGATACATATGCAATAAATCATTTATCTATGGTGAAATAAAAAGAAAGTGAGAAACACCATTCAAAGATTTTTTATAGTGGGTCTTGGTTCTTTATGAGTAGACAAGTGGATTTGTTGAGTCCTGTGCATGGTCCACAAAAGTAATCAACTAAAAATTCTTTCTGGAATATTCCGCTGGCACACCATCAGTAAGTGATCTTTCTTTTCATTGTACGTTGTATATTACTCTTTTCAACTTCTTCTGAAGTTATGATTGACACGAAAACTCAGCATGTTTATCAGTCTCATGACATGGTGGATTGAAGCTGCACAAAGTAATGTTGCCATATAAAATTACCATGAGAGTGAACTTAAAATTCTCAAGTCCATATTTTGTTACACAACTTTTTTTTTTCCAGATGCCATTATATCACTTTTGAATTTCTTGCATAGCATATCTTCCTGCTGGCATTTTCTGTGAACCTGTAGATACACAACAGAAATACTCAGATTTTCTCTTCATCACCAAATCGAAAATGGTTCTGAAATCCATCTGTCTAAATTGATTGCTTGCTCCTTTGTGACTTCATGGTGTGTGGGGCTTAAACACAACAGGACAGTCTTTCATCATACTGTCATGTGATAAGTGACCAGACATTGGGGTTAAGACTGGTAACTGGATTTACTCGACACTGAATTGTCTTATTTTCAAATAATTACATAGTTTCCAGGTAAGCATTATTGTTCCACAATCTGCAATATCACTACTGCTTTGTTCCTTACTGGCTGTCATCAGACATGTTGCTATATTTTGGGCTCTGAAAACAAGCACTTCTTTGTTAGCTTGCAGGCTCTCTGTATATTGCTTTGTTGTGAACTGATTAGAAAACAGTGCCCCTAACAGTTCCTTGACCAGTGTGTGTATATAAGATTGTTGGGGATTGGTGCATGACAGTACGTAGCAATGGGTAAACCTGTGACATTTCTCTGATCACAAGCTTCTGATTTTTAGGCATCCTATCACAACACATAATGTGTTTCTAATTTCATGAAGCTCAGTAACACAGAAAGTATAGTTAAACTGACTTTGAAAAGTAGGATGCCACATTGACATAATTGTTATTTATTGAATCAAAGATTTCTGTGTCCACATTAAAAAGGTAGTTTCAGAAACTTTGATGTATCTAAACTATTAGTTTAGTTGCAACAAAAGTTGTGACTTAGGCACAAATGAATTTCTTTGCAATGGAAGTAAATATTCTCCAAAGTCTCAAACTCAAACATTGAACTTAAGTTTCTGGGGGTGGGGAATCCAAAACGAACTTTTAGAAATCTAAAGGCTGGTCTGTCACATTCACAGTACGAAGTGGCTGCTGTGGGTAGCTCTCAGAATTTGTTCCCTTACATAAACTCAATGCATCATTTATATGAAACACTGAACTACAAGGAACTAAATGGTCTGTTCTCATAATTCAAAGATCACACAATGACAGAAAACTGCAGTTGTGTGTAACAAAGTTTCATTTTGAGCTCCTGAAATTCACTAATCCCAACTTGCATATATGCAAAAAAATTATAATGGGTTCTTTTGGCCTCTTGTTGAAAAAATCATAGATAGACTGGGACTAAGCGACTAAGTTGAGAGCGCTGTGTACTATACTAACTGCCAATGTGAAGAACTCCACACTCCTACACAGATGCAGATGTATAGTAACTTGTATTACAGTTAACATGTAACAGTAATATTCAGAGGGAAGACAAGTCACTTTCTGTGTTAGGGATTTTCTTGAATTGTAAAGAATAATAATTTTATATTATTTGTGTGAATTTGATGTACTGTTACAACTTATTGATAAGGGGAGTAAGATGAAATATACTGTATCTAAAAATGTGAATCAAGATATATTTATTTATTTATTTCAGTTATGAGTATTTTTTGTAACTCAAATTTTGTAGGAATCAATGAAATGTTTATATTAATACAGCTTCTGGTAAAAGAAAAATGTTTTAATCTAAAATCATGGAATCACACCTGAGAACATACTTTTAAGCGTTCATCAGATTTTAATACATAAAACAATTAATACAATTAAATAAGTATTTCAACTCAACATAAAGAACTATTAACCTTAATGAATAATGGAAGCAGGCATCTTTCTGTTTTTACATAAGATGCTGGTCACAAGCAATTCCCAAACAGTAACTATGTTCAGATGTCACTAGATGCATATAAATTTTGACTGCAGTCTGATAAACAATTCAGATTAAAGAGATTTCTGCATGGTTCTTGTGTATTATAATATAGAAATGAGAAATTCCCTAGAGAATCTAAATACTGTGTTGGTAATTCAGATTGGTACTGTTCTAATCATGCACTAAATTTGTATGTAGTTGTTGGCAATTCCAATGTTTGCCATGAATTTCAGGTAAAATAGAAACAGGCAATCACAAAGTAATGTTAACCTTATATTTTTTATTGTTGTTGATATCCGATAATGTTTTGAAATAACGAAATACACAGTCAAATGGGCCAGTATTGAATAATTTAGTTGAAACCTATTTTATTAGAATGGCCCCTGCTGGAAAGAGGAAGGAGCTATTAGTTCTCAAGGGCTTCTATGAGGGTTCTAGGAGTGTAAGATTGAATGATATCGCTTAATGGGGGTGAACAGCTGTCCATCAAGAAGAAAAAATGTCTGACCAGCAGAAAAGACTGGTCACTAAGAGGTCTCTTTTGTGGGAAAATGAGGACTTGGTAGTGGGGGGCTTTGCTGTCCGTGTTGGTGAATGGCAGAGAGCATGCAGGATATCCTGTTAGCAGTAGGTGCCCCACTTGGTTGAACATAGATCCATTACCTTTGAATAAGATCTAAGAGTTAGGACATGGATAATGTCCAGAAACATAATATTTGTACTATCACCTTTGGCTCTGCATGGGTAGAGCCGATGGCAATTAATAGGGTCTTAATCTAGGCTGTAGTCAAGGGAGTTCGTTTCTAAGAACATGTAATCTGAAAATGCAGGTTCCAAGAAGTCAATTATATGTGTCTTAATATTTTTAGTCATTCAAGTGAATTCTGACAGAGCAGCCATGAAGAAAGGGATATGAGACTCCAACGCCATTTCCATGCAACAAACTGGATATGTTTCACAAGCCCAATAAATTTGCTTTAACAGGATTTTGTTGTAAATCAGAACAGTATTCAGTCCTTGGTTAATGGATCCCTGGGGGCATGACATTTCTTACACTAAAAGTGAGTTATGCAAAATTACACCAAAAAGTTTATGATCTTATAAAACTACATAATTACTTTATGATGAAGTAATGCTATGACACATTCAACATATACAGTGGTTGTGTGGAACAATTTCAAACAGACAGATATTGGGTTTTCGGACTTTATCCATCGTCCTGGTTTTAAGATAACTAAGAAAAGGGACCCAACAGAATAGGTGTTTTCCCTCAACTGAGGATGGAAACAGATCCAGTTTCTGAAACGTCGTGTTTTTCTTAGTTATCTTAAAACCAGGATGCTGGATAAAGTCCGAAAACCCAATATCTCTGTGTGTTATACATCATCATCAGAATCCTATAGTAACTAATTTCAAACAGATATAAAATGGATATAAACTACTGTTTCACCCATAATCACATTAAGTTCTGCAAGGTCTAAACTTTCTTACCCTAAGTATGGTTATTTAATACTGAGAATTCACAGAATACACTGTTTATATTGGGGTTTGGCTCGAACCAGGTTTCATCAATGCAGAAATGCTAAACTGGGATTTCAGTGTTTCAAATACAGGATTTTCCACAGGGTCACTTACTGAAAATTCACAAACCATGAGAATGACTATAATTAACTGTATCCTAGTTTAATATGCCTACCACAAGTTTCTTTGGTGATGTGCCACTTCTGAAGTAGGCCAGTGTTAACTGCAACTATAAGTCCATTTTTACATGATGATGCATACGAGTATACAAATTTTCTTAAGGGATGCTTATTATCTAGTCAGTTAACAATATTTATTTAAGCCATGAAAGGAAGTTATTAGATTTACATTGAGTTATATTACATTTTGGACTGATTTGTCAATACTGAAAATATGGATTTTGAAGAGAACTATGTCACCAAAGTATTTTGAAAGAATTTTATACAAAAGATTGCAATTAGGGACTGCATCTGGTGACTCTTCTGTAGAGCAACAACAGTAACTGCAAGTGGTAAGAATACAACTTCATGCATCCTTTTCTTAATGGGAAACTGTGGTATCATTTATGTTGGAGAATTGCAATGAATTTTAAAAATATCGCCATTTTTAAATTTAGAGGAATAACCCATAGCTTACTTTGTAATTAAATTACTTCAAATTGAAGTCATGTTACAAGGCCCAAATCCATTGTTAACACTTCCTTAAACCATCAGGATGTTAGAATTCTTTGATGAAAATACGCAATACAGAAAGATAACCACTAAGTTCCCACTTGAACAAAATACAAGAAAATTTTCTTGTTTTCCATACTCAGAAATTAATGGAGCAGCTGGAAATAGTGAGCAAAAAGAAACCTGGTTAATGGAGGAATGATGCAGATATTTCTTCTCATCTTCTTGTCTTGACATCAAGGAATCACCTTGCCACAACTCTCTGATCATTTTAGTTTGATAAAATGTATGTTTTTACATAAGAAATAATACTCACTCTGCTACTTAAAACTTCTTACTGCGCCTTCATTTGGTCTGTTGCTTGGTAATTCATGCTCTTACTGAGGATGAAATGCAGCTGTTGCAATTTCAATAAGGGTGTTTGTTTTTTTCTTTTGCAGAACCCTGAGATTAGATCAAGCTCAATTTTAATCAGTCAAAATTACAATTTCAACAAAGAAAGCATAGACATAAGGCACATAATGCTCAACATCTGCAGATTTTACAGAAATAATTTTAACATCAGCATATAATGAATAACTAGTGGCTTTTGACATTGTCAGGTGCAAACAATCTTCTTCCTGTATAAAACCAAGCACATTTATCTACAACTGGTGCAACAGCTTCTTCCAGACAACACACCGAGGTCAAAAATAGTGATGCAGTCCTTCCTACAATCTAGCAGGTTTAAGGGGTACCATTCAAATAAAGAATGCAACACCATTTTTTCAACAAGGTATTGAGACATTAAAAATTTATTTTGTAAAAACGATTAATTAATAGCCATTAACATTGGATGGAAATAAAACCTTTAAGAAAACATAATACTCATGTGACTGGAGTAGAAAAAATTAAGGATGCTGCCTGCCAAGTCCCTGTCTAGAGCTAAATTAAAGGTTATGAGTTGTGCAACTCTCTTTAAGTTTGGTATTAACACAGAGTACAGGCATCATCTAGAATATTGTGGTCTTTGATTCGTTTACTTTCAAGAAGTTTATATAATCCAAGACTTGCCTTTGGTTGACTCAACTCTACACAAGCTTATAAACACAACAGGCTTTGTTGTCACTGCCATCATATCGTTTGTGAGATCTCTAGCTCTGCACTCTACCTCATATCACTGGAGCTAGTGACAAAAGCATAGAGGAATGGCAACAATCTCAGACACTGTAAGGCTTCAATAGTATGGTCACTGTGATAGTGGTCATGGGTACTGTTGTCACAGTTGTGTTGCTTCAGCAATCGTCATGTTAACTGTGGTAGTGGTTGTCACACTGGCAAGTCTATGGGGAGCAGAAAGGACAAAACCAGTGGCATGGCTTGTATCCTAAGTGATTACTACAGTACATGTGGTGAGACTAGTTTCCTTGTTATCCCTATGTACAGATGCAAACCTCTATCAGTCAATGAGTTGATACTTTCTTTAAATTTATTCTTAACAGCCCATGGAAAGTTCTTATAAACTAATGCATATTTGCAACATCTAGAATTTGTTTCTCTTTATACAGACAGAAAATTGCAGTCACACAACAGATTTACAGAGTGAACTAGAGCACAAAGAGGGACTTCTTCTTGAAAGAAGAGAAGTGACAACCCTGACAGTGGGCCATCACTTCCCGACAAACAACCGACAGTGCAAATTAAGATCGGTATCCATGCTTGTCGGGCAGGGCTGCATGCAAGCTTTGCAGCATCTCCACTACATTACTCAGCTACACATTGCTCAACAACCCAGTCTAACAAAATGGCTTGCTCGAAGGAGTATTTTCAGATTTACAATATTGATAGTAAAGAACATTCAACAACTTGATAAACTTTCTTCTTCAGAGCTGAAAATAGTAACAGTAACCACCAGCACCCTGTGACATTTGGTATTGCTCTCAATTCCACTTCCTCCCTCAACACATCTCCATGTCCGAGGCCCTGCCATCTTGCTATGGACTGAAGAGGAGGGAGTGTCTTCCTTTTCACTATTGCTGTGGTTACAAAAGTAATATTAACAGTGTCAACTTCAACATGATGATCCTAGTTGCTAGCAGGAACAAGAATTACACCAAGATAAAGTTGATAACAAAACCTCTCGATTCAAAGACGATAGAAGTCGAGAGGCCTGGTTGGGTTTCATGCACCGCACAGAGCCATTAGCATCCAGTTTACTCCTTACATACTTTCAAAGAAGATTCAACATGAACTCTATATCTACTATTTTGAATCCTGGCACTTGACTTTTAAACAAGGGGAGGCAAAAGGAGAAAGAATCATTTCCACACAGTTCAACATTGCTTTCAAACAAGGCTATGGCCTCCCCTTTTAAAAGACACTTGGCATAATGTCATATCTTTCTTCATCTTGAAGTTACAAGCTAAATTATCTTACAATAATTACATGCATAAAGATCTCAACTCTTGTTGCGTCGTCCAGCTTATCACCACAACCACTGCAACTACCTCATCTAATTTGTCTTTTGAAAAATTAATGAATTACACTGTCAGTTCAGTTCCACATTACATGAACTTGCACCACACAGGTGACCAGATAGTGCAACGGACGATGCCAGATGGGCGGAGGAATAAAGACATGAGGATGGCAACAGCAATGAACTTGGATAGGTTTGTAGAGGGAGGAATCTGGAGACAGAGTCGAGGTAAGACAAAATAAAAGGGGAAGTGGAAAACTTCATCTTGAATTGGATGTTGCCATCATAGAGTTCATTTTGGAGAAAGGTGTTCTTACATTTGAAGTCTGTTCTTAGTAGGCTGTAATGAATTTCACGGGTGGTGCATTCAACAAAATAATAAATATACAAGAACACAATGATGAATGCAAGGCGCAGATCTTGGTCTGACTTGTTCCTCTTGGCTGTCATCACACCGCTGCCACCACCACCACCACCACCACCGCTGCCACCACCATTACCAACACCACCACTGTGTCTGGCAAGTCTAACGCCAGGGCAGGGATGGGGCAGGATTGCTGGGACAGGACATGGGCAAAAGGATTACACTGCAGTTTCAGTGTGACTGTGAGATGACAAACGTTCCACATCGATTTCAGGAATCGGCAATTCATCCATGACATTATCTGCATACTCAATGGAAGAAGTCTGGGATAATCGCTTACTAAGAGAAGACTGCTTTCGGAGAGCCTCAGCCAGGGTGGCAGTGTCACCATACCGTGCATCTAGACCCTGACGGAAAGCATTAACTACTCGTATCTGAAACCAACAAGAAACAAGAAAAACAGAGGAAATTAAAAAAAAAATAAACATTTATGCTTTTGGAATAATAAAACATCAACATGCTTGGAATTCTGATTCACACACAACAAATTTATTCACCCTTAAAATTTCATGCTGTGGTTCCTTTGCCCTACCAGCCATGCCAATGTGACCATCCAACACCTGTCTTTATAAGATACAGACCCATACTTTTTATCATTGTGCCATACAGTGATCAATTTATTAAGGTGTCTGTGGAAGTGCTGTAGTAAAGAGTATGGCTCCATATTTCACAGTACATACCATAACACAATGTAATATCACCATGGACTTATACTAAACAAAGGTGGAAAAATGAACAAGGTGCTCAATATTATTTACAAAACATATTCTGATTAAAAAAGAAAACCAGATTTCACACATCACTGTTTCATTATTTGCATCTATCTTATACCATATTCATCACAGTGCAAGTCCCTTAATTTTAAACTATAATACAGATTACAGTTTTCCTGTGTAACCTGTCAATGCTGTACATTGAAGGTTAACCAGAGAAATTAATTATGGTGAAACAGAAAAGCAGCATTCTTAGTTGGCAGACCATTTAAGGTAATTTACAAATATTAGAGCAAACATGGAAATACTCAATCCTGTACAGATGGTTTTGTTTATTCCCTAATGTATATTTACCACAAGAAACTTCAGCTCGTAGCATATTTTTGAACTCCACAGATTGAAAGCATACACACTGCACAGAACACACATCCCATAGCTCATATTTAAAATACTGTCACGTGTTGGGTGTATAACGCGCGACAAGTAACTTCACGCCGTATTGGATATAGCAAATTTATTGCACATTCGCTCTTACAATATCACAATTTACAATTTCACAATTACTGCCATCGGCAGTATCACAAATACTCCGATGAAAGATAGACAGCTATTGACTGGTTACTCTTTCTCTAATAACTCACTCACTAGTAACTGCTACTCACAAACTGGCTAACTATTGACTGAATACTGACTGACTACTCACTCCCTGGCTAACTCGTAACTAATTGTTGAATAGTGTTCGCTGCTCCTTATTTAGCCCCATGATGGACAACACAGAAAATAGTTATGTAATGGGCACCACTGTTGCGTAACATCATGTTTACCGACTGCCTAGGAATAGTCGTTGCACGGACTCCCCGCCATGTTTACAAAGGCGTTGCTGGGCTTCACTGCTGGGAGTTGTTTATGGCTACGGAGCAACTGTGGCATCCCGTGTTACATCACCGCGGGGAAAGGGGTGTCTACCGAGTGTTGCACACTGATGGACAGAGTGGGGGTATGTGATGTCACTCGCGACATGACAGAGTTCACGCGACCCCCACCTCCCGCTATGCTATCCATGTCACAATACTAATTACTTACAGTCACATATTAACAACAGTCAATTCTGTTCTTGATAATGACTTTTATTAATGGTGAATACATAAAAGTTGGAAAATGTCTGAACTCAGTATCACCTAACAAAAATTTCACACAAGTCTGAAGCATATTACACTTCTTTACTTTCACAGATACTGCTAGTTGACAAGAGACAAGTTCATTCCATTAATTACATCATGCACACAAAATTATTTACTTGTATGTTACAGATTATCAGCACCATCCTATCCAGAGCTCTGGGCCCATCTATAGCACCGTAGCTTTGGCCCACATCTACCTCCTTTATCTTTACTTTTATTTAGATACTGATCATATACATATATATCGTTGCGTGTCGCGTCACAGTAGGAATCGGTGCCACGTTGCTGTGTTTGCGTATAGCCTAGCAACACTGTTACCTCACGCCGTCTTACGTCACCGAGCGGAGAGGGGGGGTGACGGAGCGCTGACTCATCCGCCACGTCACTGTGGGGGGGAGGGGTTCTCCTCCATTGCGCAACATGTCACAATATATAAACATACATCTGGGTGAAAGCAAGAGCAATGTAAAAACATAAAGCGGATTGCAGTACCAAATGGGGCTCTCTTATTGCCTTCCATTACATATGCCAAGAAGTATTTTAAAGCAATGTTTCTTTTGCTGTTCATAACTGACAATCTGATTTTTCCATTGTCATTTTCACAATCTTTTCATTCATTCATTTATTCAGCATTCCATATCCTTACATGGTTAAACACCAATGGATATAGAAATAGTCAACATGAGTAAACATCACATACTGCATCAAAATTGTGTAATGTCATATCAGTTAAAAATATTAACAATAAACAATTTGAACAAAAACCATCATCTGTAACACCTGTGCAAACAAAAGTTATACCTTCACAGTAGATAGTCTGTAATTTGTGACTATTATGAAGAACAAATGATGAAGTGAAGAAAAGAATCAATACCAGAAGTGAGGACACCTGATATAATTCACACTTCAGGTTTCATTTACATAAAATAAAATGTTAAAAATAAATACAGAAGTTTAAAATATGAAAACAATAACATATATGTAAATGAACTGTCACTCAGTCCACAGGGGCTTCAATATGTTCAAGAAAATCTCTTAAAACCAATATTATCGTTTCCTTACACAACACTGACCAGTGAGTAAAATTTTGCCATTGACCCTGTTATCTGTAAGACTGTGTGAACAGTCTCACAAACTCATGTACAGCGAGTTTATTAACTTTCAAGAGAAATGTAAATAATCTTTTATTCATTTAGATTTAATAAAGAATATATTAAATCAATTTCCAACTAGAAGGAGCTCACTATTCAGCTTTCATTATTAATATACAGACTCTTTATTGGAAGAGAACCATTAAATGATAGCTACTTGATGATGCTGGGTAAACTGAATATGAAAAGAACAGCTAGAACATATGGCAAAATTGGTATAAATGAACAGTGTCTTCCATTTTGATTTCCTTCTTTCAGTCTTCTTTAATATTATTCATTACATGACCATGTTGCATTTCACTAATAAGAATTCTACATATATAATGCTGGATAAAGAAATTAGCTGCATATGTAAACAAACTATTTGTTACAAAACACCTTTTTTTCTGGATGGAATCTTATAAGCGCAGTTTCTACTCACATTTATACATGCACAAACATATAACAACAAACATGCACATTTATTACTGTGCAACATTCCCCAACACTTAGTGCCTATTACAACAATTTCAAATGTGGTCTTAACTATCCTAATGAACTACTGCAGCACCAGCAATATATTCCCCAAGTGAATAATAATCAGTGTTTTGAATCTCACATATATAATGCACAGTCTGTCTCACATCCATTTCAACAGTAAGTGTTCTACTCCTCCTTACCTGGTTTCACTATATATGTCTATTTCCATATTTTATGGGATAGAAGTCAGTATTTAGACTCTGGCTGTTCATTAAATAATATATTATTTTTATCACAATATGACTATTGGTTAATCCACTATTTCTTTCAATAATGAAGTATGCATTGCCATAAAGCATCACACACTACTAACAAGTTTACCCCATATCAATTTGAAATCACTAACCCTTATTTTACAGAAAATACACTACTCATATCAACATATTTATCTTATTGCTATAACAATGTAAAGTTAAATAATGATTTTATCCATACACATTCCTATATAATAAAATTACATATTCTGTATGAGTTCTATACAAAACACTGTTGCCATTAACCATGCATTAGCAGAACACCTCATAAAAATGAACAGATAATAAACAATGACAATGACTAATATACATGATATTTATTCTAATGTTACTTCTCCCCTTTATTATTTCTGTCCCTGTCATTCAGTACTCTTCATGTTCAGTTAAATATAAAATCTATATTTAACAGAAAACTAATATCAATGGAAAAATAATGCAACACACGTATTAATATGTCAACAGCAGAATTGTGTGACATAAAATTGTAGTTAAAGAATGTATTGCCCATTTTAAGGATTTAATTCTAGGCCCTTCAGCATCATGATTTCTCTGCAGGTTGTCATTTCCAGCATCACTAAAGTGTGAATTTAACTTGACTGAAATGGAGTTGTAACAACTCATCTTAAAAGAGATATTTCAGTATTTACCTATGCTAACGGTGGGGACAGAAAAAGAAATATACAAATGTAAAGACCACAATTGCCTTGGATATGATTCAGTGTCTTTCTGCCAGCAGAATTAATCTTGCTATTCAATATATGCATTCAGGAAAACTGACCACACTTTTGTCTTTTTTCTATTTAAGTCACATATTAATGGAGTAAGGTGATTATCTGAGAATCTGTCAAAAACTCTTCAAGCAGGAGGGACGTGTTCCTTACATTACTTTTACCACTTGTGTTTGAACTCAAGATGCAAGCCAATAGCCTATACACATTAAATTTTCTCCTCAATATTACCTCAGTGAACTGATGGACAACTACTGAAAAGTGAACTTGTGGGTTACATGCCTACTGGCCATAATCCTGAGCCCCTGCTACTGCATTACACATTGCCACTTTATTGCTTGTGACAAAATGCCACTTGGCACTGACACACACTGAAATGCATGTTCATCATGTATGATACCCATGTGGAAAGTAAAGAGATGATTTGGGAATAAATTTCAGGATATTACAGTTCCAAATACAATCATAAATAAATTTAGAGAGACAGGGGCATTGCTGCACAAAAAGGAACATTATCGAAAGTCTGAGGATTCAATGAAGAGAAACTAAATGAAACACTGCTAGGCTTGACATTCGCTTTCAAAATCTCATAGCCACCTGACAAAGAAGACTTGCTGAAGGTTTTGAGTTTTAATTTTTCTGCGGATCAAAGAGAAACTTCAACTTGTGAATGCAGACATTTTAATTGGGTGACAAGGATGCCTGTGTAACAGCAGGGAGCATTTCTGGCATTTACTACGATCTGGGTAGATTTTGTTTCTAATTCATTGACCAATGGGCTTGTCAACTGTACCATGGGTCAGGATATGCATGACCCAAGTTGACATAAGGAGTATGTCTCCTCTTGGACTGGCTGAACGATTTTTGGCAGGGGAGAGAGAAAAAATCGCCAAACATTTCATGAGGATGTACAACCATGTCTATAAAGGTGTTAACCCATCTAATGCTCTAATGCATATTATAAACACTTTACCCTAGAATAGTTCTGTATGGATGTAAATGTAATATCATAAGCATAATGGCATAGTACATGAAGGCTGACATGAACTACCAAAGTCTATAAATATTTTGATTTAATGTCATTTATTTTTAGAATATAATCCCCATAAAACTGAATAGACTGAGTACAGTACCAGAAAGTTGCTGACATCACTCAATTCTTAAAGCTATTGCATATGAACTGCTTTGAGAAAGTGTGTGCTGTCTGTTGTGCATCCTTCAATGCATGTCCTTTGTTCATTATGCTAATCCTCCTGCACCAAATCATGAAAGAATACAGGGAGAGGTAACATAATCACACTCTCATACTCCAGAACCAAACAGAGATGAATGATCAACTTCATGCTTGTCTGGTACTTATTGGATAGGATACTAGGTAAGCTCCAGAGCTATCTTAGATTCAATGAAGGAGAAAGTTCACATCATCTCTGATATCTGGCTATCCAGTTTGCAGCTGTTCGCTTGACCTCATTACTAAAGGTCTCACAATTTGATATTGTATAACATTTCAATATTCTTTGTTTACAATGTATGTGAACTATGTCACTATACTGATATATCAAAATTAAGGAATTTCAAAATGTTATGAAAAGTTATATTTTTACAGCAGGTGGTCTGTTCTATTTATCTTCTTTTCTGGGTTCTAACTGCAAGAGCCTGTTGGAATTCTGTAGACAGGGATGCAAGCTTGGACTGCAGAGCGAGAACAACACGCGATGAATGCGACAGAAGTTGGTTACCATTCTGTTGCGACTGTCTCTGATTCCGTGCCACTTCTTGAAGTTTTACAATCTGCTGGTTTAGGCTATTTAAATCATCCTTTATTATGCATGTCAGTTCCTGTATTTCTGCTGACTGGTCATTGAAAAATGATTTTCTCTTTGCCACTAAAGTGAGTTCTTCCAGTTTTATATATGTACTGCCCTATAGTTCTTGCAATCGTCATAAATTCTGCATGACTCATGATATATTTAGGTATCTTGGGATATCTTACAGCCATTGTCCTCTTGACATAACATTGTTCTGAGAAACAGATGAAATCAACAAAGTCCATGATCCTCTCTCGTGATGTCATTGTCTCTACTGATGTTTTCACTTCATACAGGTGTTATGTCCTTTATATCGAATCACGGTTTTGGATGGGCAATTGATTTATTGGATTACTACTGGTCGTAACTACAGATAACTATAAACACTCCAAATTATTACTGGAACAGTAACACATAAAGTAAGGTCTTCAACACTTCATTTCTAATCTTCGTTTCTAACCTCCAGAAATCTGCTATTGCATTCTGTCTGTCAGCCAGTTATCTTTGCTACTCTTATAACCTTCTCCAGAACCGTGTAGAAGTCACAACTGCACTGCACTCTGCACTAGCCTCTCAACTTGACGCTTATTTTTACACTTCCACGTACACTTATTCACAATTTCAGTATCACAATTACTGCTTCTGCAGTAAGGAGGTTGGTCTAGAAGTAAACACAGAGAAAACTAAGTATATGTTGCTGTCTTGTCACCAAAATGCAAGGCAAAATCATGACATAAAGATAGGAAACAGATGTTTTGAAAATATGGCACAGTTCAGATATTTGGGAACAACGATAACAAATCAAAACTAAGAGGAGATGGAACTCGGGTAATGCTTGCTACCATTCAGTCCAGAACCTTTTTTCTTCTCACCTGCTGTCCAAAAACATAAAAATTAGAATATACAAAACTATAATTTTGCCTGTGGTTCTGTATGGGTGTCTGACATTAAGGGAGGAACATAGAATGAGGGTGTTTGAGAACAGGGTGTTGAGGAAAATATTTGGACCGAAGAGAGATGAAGTGACAAGAGGTTCGAGAAAACTACATAATGAGGAGCTTCATAACTTGTACTCTTCTCCAAGTATAATTAGAATGATCAAGTCAAGTAGGATGAGGTGGGCATGGCATGTAGCATGAATGGGGGAGATGAGGAATGCATATAGGATATTGGTGGGAAAGCCAGAAGGAAAGAGACCACTGGGAAGACCAAGGCATATGTGGGTGGACAATATTAAAATGGATCTTAGAGAGATAGGATGGGATGGTATGGATTGGATTGGTCTGGCTCAGGATAGGGACCGGTGGAGGGCTTTTGTGAACATGGTAATGAACCTTCAGGTTCCATAAAATGCTGGGAAATTCATACGTAGCTGCAGAATTGGCCGCTCCTCAAGCAGGGCTCAGCTCCAAAATTAAGTAATGCATTTTGGTGACGAGACAGCAACATATACTTAGTTTTCTCTGTGTTTACTTCATGACCAACCTCCTTACTTGTGTCAATTAACGTTTGTGTGTTTTTCTTTATGGTGTCTACATTATCACCCAGCAACGATAACCAATCATCAGCAGAGAACAGCCGATATGTCCCATTCAATTTCAGTCCCACCTGGTCTTCCTGCACCTTCCTAATGGCATATTCTAAAGCAAAGTTGAAAAGGAGTGACGATAAAGCATCTCCTTGTCTTAGACCATTCTGGATAGGAAATTTATCAAACAAATGTTTACCTATACACTCTTTACTATAAGTTTCGTTTAAACACATTTAATCGGCCTAACTAGTTTCAGACTCTATCAGAATATTGTACAATACTTCCCTCCTAACTGAATCATAGGCTTTCTTGAAGTCTACAAATAGCTGATTTACTGTCTCATTGTACTCCCATTTTTTCTCCAATATCTGACAAAAGCAGATCTGATCAGTAGTTGATCTGTTACATTGAAACCCACACAGTTGATCCCCAATAATTTCATCTATGTATGGACTTAACCTTGAGAGAAGAATATTGGATAACATTTTGTATGAAGTTGATAGCAGTGATATCCCCCGATAACAACTACAGTAATTCTAACTCCTTAGAAGGACAAAACTGTCTTCTCAACTGTAAAGTTTTAATATGTCCCAAGCACTAGATCACCTCTGTGCCTCTTTTTGGTATTTATATTTTTATCCACATTTGTTTCATGGTAAGCTCCTGTGTGTCTACTTCATGTGAAAAAAGAATGCCCCTTTTCCCCAAAAGGAATGGAAAAATAAAGAACAAATTTATGTATTCAGTATCTCCTAAGTATATTTTATATATTATTTGATGTATTATCAAATAATTCACATAATGTTATTACTAAGACAAAGAAAAATCAGGACTTTATTACCTATCTTGTACAGGCATGGCAATCTTATCAGTTCAATTTATCTGGTCTCCAATTGCACATATCCTTTTTATTTTTTCACTGCTTCATAAACCTAGTTCCAGCCTTTCATGGCCTCTGCAGAAAATTACAGTCATGGTGGCCTACCTGTTAAACTTATGGCCTTCAATTTACTCCTTCAGTTGTCCAAATAAGAGGACAATTTTTGAAGCTGCATCTGGACTCTTCCCAGCCCATTTTCTCAAGAATTTTAATTGTTTTTATATGTAATCATGCATATCTTAATGAATTACCCTCATTTTCACAACATACTTGGCCTCTTCTTGTGACTGATTCTTGTACATAATAATTGTAATACTAAAAAGGATAACATCTGATTGCTGAATTTGGCTGGATATTGATGTGGGTAACCCCAGTACTGTTCCAGAAGATAGTTTCCACGGTTCTGTCAGAAGAAAGATGTCTCTTTCAAGTTCCTGGGATGGTATGAAAATTTGCATGCTTCCATTTTTGTGATGCTCTTCTTTTCCAGATTGTAATGGTGAGCACAGATTTTAACATTAGGGACTATTTTTCCAAAAGCTACTTTACAATTCCCAGTAATGCTGCAAGGACAACTTTCTGGCAGTTTCTTTGGTCCATGTTCAATCTGGCACCCAAAGAACTTCCATAAACTAATTCCGCATTTCAACATGGCCAGCAGTTTTACATCTTCGTCAGCTAGGATACAGGGTTTAATACAGTGAACGTTTTAATCAGTAACAG
This sequence comes from Cryptotermes secundus, assembly GCF_002891405.2. Taxonomy (NCBI): domain Eukaryota; kingdom Metazoa; phylum Arthropoda; class Insecta; order Blattodea; family Kalotermitidae; genus Cryptotermes; species Cryptotermes secundus. The sequence continues at coordinate 153,896 of NW_019725425.1, forward strand.
TGCAGAGCACAGTAGTTCTAGCATCACAAAGAACCCTCCAAGAAATTGTCAAATTATTCTGGTACCCTGGTATTATACTACAGTATGCTCATTGAAGGCTACAGAGAGTTGTAAATGAATTCACACATTGTAAACTCTTTCACAGTAATAAACATCATGAAACAATGCTGTCTTGTTGCACATTTGCCTGCTTCATTGTCCTCTTGAATAATAATAATTCTATACTAAAATTCTTATTTCTGCTGCTAATGTCAAATGCACTAAGCATGTAATTTATTAGGTCCCATAATTTAATGCAAAGGACAAGAAAGAAAGTCCTACAATATACTGCACACTTCTAATAAAAAGTTTACTATTATAAAACGTTACAGCTCAGCAATCTGTATGTGTTACATTGCTGTACATATTCACTTCAACATGCAAATGACAGAAGCTCATTCACATTAACTATTACACACAGTGTTCTATACACCATGATGTGGCAATTCTTGTACCACACAATGATGCTATATATTACATATTATTGTTTCACCAATGAAAAATAATTCAATAAAGTATCTGTTTCAAAACCATTAGCATAAGTCACATTTCTAAAAATTTGTATTTCACAAGAATAGTCCTCTTACTATGTCAAATGACTTTTGTCACTGAGGAAAATGAAAATGATTTGAAAATTAAATGGCTAAAGGGAATATGTGGACTTAAGAGATGGAATTTCTTAGGTTATCACTGATGTTTTATCATCTGCATAGGTTATACAGCACTGAGTTGATATGGATTAGTGGGTTTGAAGGGTGAGGTGCGAGCTCTGGTGTCAGCAGTCCAAGACAACAAGACTCTCTTTCAATACACAGCTCTGGGTGGTCACAGACTAGAGTTCTTTGGGTCTGCATGGTCAGAGCTGATGGATATTTGAAGGGTCTCAAGCTGGATGATTCCAACTCAGCCATAGAGCTGGGGCTCTTTTCAGGGCCCAAACAAGACTGCAATTGCAAAATGCACTTAGGAGTGGTCTGAATGCGTTTGGTAACTGGAAACTGTCCCATCCTCACGTCAATACAATACAATATACTACACTGAAAAGGTCATATACAAAATATACTCAGTGTTTTGAGGGTGAGAATGGACTGACTTATGCATAAACATAACCCCCATTTCTGGACTGTAACATCTGCATAAGAAGTATGACCTACATGTGCATAATAAGGTAACATTTTCCTCTCTGAAGAGATGAAGATTTAATTTTCTAGTATTTAAGTGTATTCTGTTAGAAGTATGCCAAATATACAAAGCCCATAACATATTTCAATGTGATTTAACACACTAATTGAATGGATCCAATCACACAACAATAGATTGTCGAAGGCACTGACATACAATCTGAGAGTTGTGGTTCAACAAAAGAAAGAACTGCAAACTTTAATTAATCACATTTTTTTACACCTACTGGCAGCACAGCCATTTCATTTATCTGCCTTCAAGTCCACACTATTCCAGTAGTTTCCTCCAGATTCTCATACAGCAATTTTAACAAGTGGGTGTATGCAATAACAATAAACTGTTCCAAGATATTCTGAAAAATATGCATATAGCCTTATTTTTATGAACATGCCTGTAAGATCTGACATTCTTGTGATGATGGCTATGAAGATTATGGTCTTCTGGAATGTGACACTAAATACTATTTATTTATTTATCTTCTATATTATATTTAAGCATCCTGTTGCACTATACACTTCTATATGTAATAATACAAATGCCGTCGTGAATGAGCACTGCTCATCTTTAATACTTTTGTCCTACAGTATTAGGAAAAAGTATTAAAGATGAGCAGTGACACACACACACACACACACACACACAGGGAGCCTGCACAGAATAATACATGAATGGCGCTGAAAACAAGAAATAGCCGCTGCAGCACATGTAGACAAGAGCAGGTGTCCCTAGTATTTAAAAACTGTAAATTTTGAACTTTAAATTTTAGAAATTTTAAATTTCAAACTGGAATTCTAAAAATCAAATTGACGAGCGTGTGCTGGCGAGGTTTTAAAACAAAATGAAAACAAGAAATACCCGCTGCAGCACATGTAGACAAGAGCAGGTGTCCCTGGTATTTAAAAACTGTAAATTTTGAACTTTAAATTTTAGAAATTTTAAATTTCAAACTGGAATTCTAAAAATCAAATTGACGAGCATGTGTTGGCGAGATTTTAAAACAAAACTGACAGGCTGATGTTTTAGATTTTGGACTGTGTGCAGTGTGACAGCTACGTAGTGAAAAATAACCTGATGATGGTCAATTACGGCCGAAACATGCAGTGTAGAGGAAGAAAAGACAAAGATCTACAACCAAATAAATTGTTGCATTCATGACGGCATTTGTATTATTACATATAGAAGTGTATAGTGCAACAGGATGCTTAAATATAATATAGTAAACAGCAAGACAAAAGTATTAAATTTTAATCGTTTCTTGCATCCTGTTGTGTGTTCAATCAATAGTAGAGTGAATTTGCTGACTACACAACACGTTTTTATTATCACATATAACCACATGTTTCGACCTCAAGAGGTCATCCTCAGGTGTATGAACACGGCTGTATAATTACACGTGGTCACATTCACTTTTTCCTCATTCGACCTTGTATCTTTTCCAGACTTACGCTCACTAATATATCGAGTAACCAGTGACATGAATTGAACTTCGATTCACGAACTTTTAACTTTTAACAATTAAATTAGAATAATAATAATTTTAACCTGTTTTATAAAAAGAACTCGATATATTAGTGAGTGTAAGCCTGGAAAAGATACAAGGTCGAATGAGGAAAAAGTGAATGTGACCGCGTGTAATTATACAGCTGTGTTCATACACCTAAGGATGACCTCTTGAGGTCGAAACATGTAGTGATATGTGATAATAAAAACGTGTTGTGTAGTCGGTAAATTCACTCTACTATCAAAAGTATTAAAGATAAGCAGTGACACACACACAGGGAGCCTGCACAGAATACATGAACGGTGCTGAAAACAAGAAATAGCCGCTGCAGCACATGTAGACAAGAGCAGGTGTCCCTGGTATTTAAAACTTTAAATTTTAGAAATTTTAAACTGGAATTCTAAAAATCAAATTGATGAGTGTGTGTTGGCAAGATTATAAAACAAAACTGACAGACTGATGTTTCAGATTTTGTACTGTGTGTAGTGTGACAGCTACATAGTGAAAAATACACCTGATGATGGCCAATTACGGCTGAAACATGTAGTGTAGAAGAAGAGAAGACAAAGATCTACAACCAAATAAATTGTTGCATTCACGACGGAATTTGTATTATTACATATAGAAGATTTATCTTCTATTTAATGATACCAACAGTTGCTCACACTATATAGTGTAAAATGTCAATATGGTAATTGAAAAATGAACTCAAAAGGAACTATAAGTGGTCATGCTGAGCCTGAGGAAAATTAACAAAAACCTCAGGCCAGGTAATTTGTGTCCTGGTAAAGTTACAAACCAGGACCTACAAAACACAAGTCATAAGTGTTACTCCTTGAACCACATCACTTGGTGTGATAAGTACTCGAGTTCCTCAAAAATCTGCTATAGCTACAGTTCCAGTCCTGGTCCTTTCTTTCTTATATCCATATCATGTTTCCCGTGACTTGCTCTTCTCCCTGAAGACTGAGGAAGAAGATTCCACCAACTACAAAACTATACAGAGTCACATCCCACATTTCTATAAATGTTTCTTTATTGTGTAAAACAGATAACTAGAAGAAGCACGAAGATTACTGCCAACTGGGATGTTACAGCATGTAGTTTGGTATGCAGGTACCGATGTAATGGAGATCATGCTTCCTTCATCTTCAGCACAGAAGGCAGCTATCTTCAAATTCACAGCCATGAGAATTTCAAATCTTACTCAGAAAACTATCATCAACAGAACTGTGCAACAACACTTACTAGTCCAAGAACTTTGAAACAGATTATGATATAAAGCAAACTTTACTGCTGTGTCTGTGCCCATTAGGTACCTCTAGGAACCAACATTCTAGTTAAATGCACACTTTTATTCAGCTTCTATAAAAATAATTAAACTGTTAAAGTACATGTATGTATAGTGTATCAAAATATCACTCATGGTGCCTGTGTTCCTAAGATCATGCATAGGATTAAGACAAATTTTTAAATTACTGACAACAATGACTAGCCAGCTTCACACATTCTGGTTACTTCAAACTTCCCCTTTTGTACATACCCATTAGATAGGAAGTTGGGTGGCCCTACAGCCATTATTAAGACTGTGGTTTTCTGAAATGTTACATTTTGCATTCTGGTAGAAGGGTACCAAAGATTCATAGGAACCTGCCACTTACATCTTTGGCTTTAACTCTGAATATGAAGATAATATGTACCTGAAAACATTGGTAACCACCTACCGGACTATAAAGTGTAACATCCTAGAATATGGCAGTGTTAATATTCACCATTGTCAGAATATCAGATCTCATATCCTTGTCATCTGGTCTGTAAGCACCCAATGAAGATCAGTCTTCTGTGATGTGACATCATGCAGTTTTGTATATACATACACAAGTCATGGTAACCCTAAAGATGAGAGCAAAAGGTTCTTCAAAAAATGGAACCTACTTACCAAACTAGACAACAGTCTCAACCAAGAAAAACATGATCTTCATATTCAGATGTGATAATCTCACATATTATCTAGCCAGTCACTTCACTCACCAAGCTATTCCAAGCTCAAAAACAGGAATGTTAAATCTAACATTTGAACTTCTCAAGTTTCAGAAATGTTTCCAAGACCAACATCAGAGCACTGGTTGCTTACAGCTTCATGATGATAGTGAAGGCACTGTAAGAATATCCAGTCAGTTCTCACTCAGTTCATATACATCCAACCTTATAATGCACCAAAGGTTGTCATATACATGATTAACTTTTAAAATAACAATGGCATCTGTCACATCACATGCACAAATGGAAAATGCAGTTAGATATCACTATGTTCCTTTGAAGAAGTAAATAAAAAAAAACTGTTAACTACTTTGCCTTTTTGCTGTAATGAGTTCAAGTCAATTCTTATTTCTTGCAATTGTCCATCCATACTTTTTTCACAGCACTTTTTACATTTACTTGCAGATGCTTTTCAGCTTGGTTGGCCATGGCACTGGCATTGAAGATGGCTCACCAGTATCTGCAAGTGAAGTTGTAAGAAGCATTGCAACTAACATGTAGATGGACAACTGTAAAAAATAATTTTACAATATACAGCATAATTATGCATTAAATTAAGATTTTAAAGACAGTCTGCCTCATCTGACTCACTGTGTAACATATTCATGAAGCTTATTTTGCTTTTGGACATATATATATAATTAAATCTGTGAAAGACCTAATGATATCAGTTGAAACATAATCAGTCTGGCCACATTCAAAGACAAAATATACTTCCTTTGATTACTCTCTATGTCTGTAGGTACAGCAAACCTTCAACAACAGTTTCGGCAAGCTGGTTCTTTTGTTGCTGCAGCACCATATCCTTTTTATATCTCTCGTGATTAAAACACAAAAATATAGCGATATTGTCAAATTTTAAAATTCAGACGACTGAAAATCAAAATAAGACAACACCAACAATACCTTTGAATTCATATTAACCGAGGAAAGAAACACATTTTATGCTATTCAAATATCAACAGATGTAAGTATAAAATTCATATTAGCTAATAATATGGTCTGAAAAATGGTATCTATATTTTGAGCCCATTACCATTACCTCTTTATCTTTATTTAGCAAATTTCCACTTATAAACTTCCTTAGTAAGTATATATTTGTAGCAATGTCAGTTTTATTGTGAACATGGAGAAACATGAAAAGAATTATGGACTATGTTAACATATTATTGCAATACAATGCACCGTGTACTACTGCTAAAGATTAATCAGTGCAACAGGATGCTGAAATATAATACTTCTATTAATGTTGCATGAGATTATGAATGGCTGCCTTATCTTTCTCACTTGCTACGCACTGTGCAGCCATCAATTACAGTTAACTTTCATTACTAACACCAGAATTGCACAGATGTGTCCATTTTAAATTGAACCATGGTGTATATATGTATCCTTCACTAGCCACGATTGTTATGACACTATTCCACTCAGTTTGCAACTAGCAATTGCACACCACTCCACTTGGTCAATGTATCTACTTCATAGTTATGATATATTAAATTATGACTGTACCAGACTATTTCACATTCGAAAGCTTATGTCTTGGCAAACTTCATACAAAATGCAAAATAAAATCCATTATGTCTTCTTAAAATTCAGCAACAATTTTGAAATAACAATAAAATGGTGTTTCCACAATCAGTGATCAAATGTTGACATTTTTCATTATCGTCCAAATGACCTCATGTGGATTACATTTCGCTTTTTCCACATACTGGGCCTTATACAAGGGAGATTCAGTAAATAGGTCATAAATGGGAAACAGCTGCAATGGGTGTAAGAGGTTTTCCATGTGTGTAATTAGGTAGCAGCAGAGTCCAGCTTCATGACAGTCCAGGTGGCAGATCAGCATGTGAATGTTCAGAGGGTGGATTCAGTAGTCAAAATGGCAGTTGTGTGTGAGACATATGCTAATGAAGAGCAGCGTTCTGTTGTGAGTTTTGTATACAAAAGGGCTCACTGCAAATGATATTCATAAAAAAAATTCCCTATTTATGTAAGGAAGTGGTTCACAACTGGGTAGAGAAATTATGTGTGAGAGTCACAAGTAGCCCTGTTCAGATTGTGACGGAAGCAACTGTGCAACAGGTGGAAGAGTTCATTCGAGCTGACAGGAGGATAACGATAGACAGTGTAGCAACAGCACCAGGGTATTCCCATGGTTTAGCATACAGCATAATGCATAATTGTTTGAAGTTTTGGAAAGTGCGCACGTGGTAGGTATCCAGAGAACTGAAGGATTGAAAAAAAGTGAACCAAACTGGTTTGTCCTTGCAACATCTCTTATGGTCTGTAGACGGAGATGAGATGCTTAACAGAATTGTTAGTGGGGGGGGGATCACAGGTGCATCACTACTAAACCGAATCAAAGCATACTTCAATTTAATGGAAACAGTCCAGTTCACCTTCAACCAAAGAGCCTGAAATTTAAGGTTATACCATCAATTGAGAAGGTTAAGCTTACCATGTTTTCGGGTTCTCAGGGATCGCTGTTAGGCCATTTTCAGAAGCATGGTAAAAAGGTGAATTCTGCATCATACTGTGAAGTTCTGTTGAAGCTTAGATATGTAATTCATAGAAAAGGTCCAGGCCCATTGGCAAGAGGGTACTGCTTCATCATGACAATGCCAGATCCCTTAAAGCCTGGGCAACTCAGGAGGGAATTCAAGAACTACAGTGGAAACTTCTTGAACATCTGCCTTACAGCCTGGACTTGGCCCCTAGTGACTTCACCTGTCTGGCCCCCTTAAGAAACACACCTTGGTGGCAAATGTTTCACTGATGTCAAAGAGGTTGAAATGGAGGTGTGGAAGTGGCTAAAACAATAGGCAGAAGACTTCTTTGCTGCGGGTTTCGATACACTTATAAGGCAATGGGACAAGTATATCAATGTCGGTGGAGGATATGTCGAGAAATAAATGTTTTTTCCGGGTTTGCATATCACATGATTTACGTTTTATATCCATTTGTGACCTACTTACTGACTCTCCCTCATATTTATACAGCACACCATTAGAAGACACTAAAGACCCATGAAAACTGACAACCAGTGAGATATTCCACCCGGTGGTTCAATTGGGCTTGAGTTCTATCTGGATAACAACTTCTAACCATTCATCTATTACAGAAACAAGACTGCATCATAATCAGATCATCACACAGAGCACTACATCATTAGCAGACAGTTATTATACTCTATTTTCCATGTACTTCTAGTATACATATGCCAGTCAAAAATTTTGATATATTTACACAGGTTGTTCCCTCTATAAGGCTGCTTAACAAGGTATGATATACCATGGTTCAAAAGAGTAGAGGGACTTTCTCAACATACATGCATGCATGATGGTTTAATTATGAAGACAAATAATTTAAAATATTGAAACTGTCTTGATACAGGTATCAGCATCCATTTTTATTATGGTTCTTCAAGTTCAGTGTTCTGTTGCACAATTTGTATGCAAATTAAGGAGGATATACCATTTGAACAATCTACTGACAAATCATACCACAAATCCTGCTAAGTACATATTATGATAAATCACAGCATGAGTAAATTGAAGATCAAGTATTCACATTTTAGCTGCTATCAGATATGCTGTATTCATTTACCTGGATGGAGAAGCATCTAGGTGAAGCAGATATCCAAGTAATTCACTAGCTAACAAAGTAGTCTGAACAACTCAGATTAAAATAATGAAGGAATCTGATTTCTTTTTACTGTGTAAGACAGATCCTTGATGACATAGTGATCATACACAGTTAAATATCTGAGCCCAAAAGAAGTTAATCAGAATCAAAAATAAATATATCAGTCCTGAATTAATTGTATGGTTAGCATTATACTTACAACATAAAACCTCAGTCAAACAATATACACATGTATTTACATTTTCATACATAAAAATATATGACTTACACATATTATTGTAAAGAATTAACTAGGAAGATCTTCACTGGCCAATATACAATTCAATTGAAGTGATGCGATGCAGAGATATTACATTTTGATTCAATAAACTAAAAGTAGATGCCACCAGAGAATATTTTGTACTGCAGTTCTGAATAGCATAACACAATATTTCAGGGATAATCATACTTTACATGTAGTAGTTCTGTCCAAGTAGCATTTTGAAGTTTAAAAGTGATGATGCCAAGAAGACTATTATCAATTTACAAAATTCTCACATTATCCAGTAGTTTAGTATGTACAGTGTCAAATATTCTAAAACCCCTAGCAAATGAAAGTAGCTGCAAGAATCATTTATTACATTCTTGTATGTATGTATGCACCATATGTACAGTCAAACATAACTTCATACAATTTTTCAGTATATGCCAACGACTTCCAAGCTATAGCTTTTATTCAGTCCTAATGTAAAATTTGGCCAAGATATCACAAATCATCTAAGGCTGATTTCACTGAGCCCAAAAGTTTGGGAGAATTGCAGTTTGTTTCCAGTCTGCAGTGCTATCTGTTGTTTGAATATTTCAATTTGACAAGTATCTGTGTGCCATTCTTAAGTTTCTCTTCCATCCAACTGAATGACAACCCCTTCATGGCACTCCACAAATTTTACTTACAGTCACTGTCAATGCTATTGTGACAAATAGGACTGTCACTAAGAATACTAACTTCCAGCCCAGATTTGTACAAACAATATGTCCTATATCAGTGTAAGCACATTCTATATTAAAAGCTGCAAGTGGTAAATTTTATTAACTGAACATCAGAATAAACATGCTGTAACATAAATCATCAGTTGTGCACCTGAAGCAGTATCTTATCAAATAAATTCAGCTGCCAGAGAAGCTCCATCATCTCCCTGCCTTAATTGAAGCAAACAGTCCATTACAAACTAGGGGATTAAAACATTTTTAAGTGGGAAAAGAAAAAAAATTTCATAAACTTATGAATAAAGAACAGACAGTTATGCAGAGGAACATAAATATTAAATAAAATACACTGTATACTTGTAAGATTTGAGGTTTTCACGGTGGTGACTATGAAGAATGCAGTCTTCTGGGATGTGGTGCTGTGTAGATATTGTGTTGACCGAAGTTTCAGAGGAACATATCGCCTCCATCTTAAGGGTAGATGAAAAAAGAGAAGAAATTGTGCGAGCGAGGAACCAGAGCGAGCAGTGCTCACAGAGTAATGTTGAGTCAAACTGTATAAGAGCAGGAAGAGAAGGGGGGAGAGGGACTACATGGGATATCAGTAGAGAGGAGATGGGAAGGGTCTGGGGAGGTGGGCCAGCAGGTAGCAGGCCCGAGCAGGTATAGAAATTGTGTCGGGGTGAGAAAGACAAGGTTAATAGGAGAGCATGAACGAAGTTTAGGGGCTGCCATGTGAATCAGGAATGGACCTGCGTGGCCTTGTAGACCTGGCGTCATGTCCGGGAGGATTCTTGAGGGAAGAGATGAGAGGCTTCCATGACTTGCTGAGACAAAACCACCCCTCTCTGTTCATACTGTCGGGATGGAGTTCAATCTCAATGGTCTCCCTAATGAAGCGGCCCATATATCGGATCTTGGTGGCGAGGATGGAAGTATTCTGAAACTGAATGTGGTGTCCCATATTGATGCTGTGTCCAGCCACAGCTGACTTATCCGGATCTTCGAGACGGATGTGCCACTGATGGTCCTTCAACCTTGTGTCTATGGAACAGCCCGTCTGCCCAATATAGACCTTGCCGCACTTGCAGGGGATTCTGTATACACCCGGTGTCCTCAGTCCCAGGCTCTCTTTGACCGGCCGGAGGAAACTGGATACTTTCGTTGGAGGGAGGCCCACTGATCTGATGTGCCAGGACAGCACTCTGCTGATTTGGTTGAATATAGTCCCGACATAAGGCAGGAAGGCAACTGAGAATGGTTCATTGTCGGGCCAACTGATGCTCGGATGACAACTGAGAACTCTGTAAATCTGCTGGGTGTTGTGACCATTCTGCCTGAAAATATCACCCAGGAGCACCGACTCCGCATGTAGGCTCTTGTGATTGGATAGAGCTCTAGCCCTGTGCACCAATGCGGAAAATACAGCTTGCTTGTTGGAAGGGTGGTGGTGGGACACAGCAATGAGGTAGCAGTTTGTATGGGTGGATTTGCGGTACACTCTATGGCTCAGAGAACCGTCGGGTCTCCTGTAAATATCTATATCCAGGAAGGGGAGGTGGCCCTCAATTTCATTTTCCATTGTGAACCGAATGTACTGGCAGATACTAATTAGGTGGTTCAGGAAGTCCTTAAGCTTGTTGGGCCCATGTGGCCAGATGACGAAGGTGTCGTACACGTAGCGAAACCAGCAGCGGGGCTTGTGTGGGGCCAAGTCAAGTGCCCTCTCCTCGAAGTCCTCCATATATAACCCCCTTTCTTCCTGCTCTTATACAGTTCAACTAGACATTACCATGCGAGCACATGTTCGTAGAGTTTCTTCTCTTTCTTCTTCTACCCTGAAGATGGAGGCGATACGTTACTCCAAAACGTCGGTCAACACAATATCTACACAGCGCCACATCCCAGAAGACTGCTTTCTTCATATATATACTTGTCTTGCTAAGTCAAATATTGTTACCACAGATAAATAAAATTATTTGTCATATAAAACAACAGATGTCATTAACTCAGAAAACTGCCCATTAAAACTACTAATTAAATTCTTCATTTCTTTCCAATACCAATTCTTAGGTTTTCTACTGCCTCTTTATGGTATGAAGAACCATAAGCTTCTTTATAATCTTTACACCTGAACTACAGCTGCAAGTTTACAAATACTTATTAGAAATGATGCATGCAGGAAACTTACTACTACTACTACTACCACCACCACCACCACCTTCACCATCACTACTACTACTACTACTACTACTACTACTAATACTAATACTATCAGTTGCTGCTACTCCATTAATTTACAAAAACTGAAAAGTAACAATGTAAAATATTATTTGTACTATGATATTTATTGAGCATGCATAAGAATATGTAATATAACCATTTTTTTTAATTATGTTTTTATGACAAATGACCTATGTTATGCAAATGCATCAAAATGAAAACTGTCTGAAGCCAAGTTACAGTGTCTCAACCTTGCATAAACAGTTTGCTTAAATATCTGGGCCCTGCCTGAATAGAATTTGGTTTAACAGCTGCCAATGAAGTTCAAGGTTTTGACCACTCAATTATTAAGTACTTGAGACAATCCACCTTCAAATTATCAACAACTTGGTCCCCTGAATATCTCCAGGATACCATATTACATACCTAATCTTTCTTTTCTGGCATCTGTATCAGAATTTCACTGAAACTTCACACAACTGTTCACAATTATATGAACTATTTCAAGTCATTTATTAATACAAACAACAAGCCCCTGGAAATCAGGTTCACTGTACATTACTCTCATTAGAACCCCCAGTAATTCATCTGTTTCCAGAATGTAAATATCCTACATTCTCTTACTAGCACTTAGTAAGTTCCCTTACAAGTTCATACAGCTCTTGACGATGTGAACCACCACTCTCATGTAAGTAGAACATTACTACTGCTACTGCTACTGCTACTACTACTACCTACTACTACTACTACTACTACTACTACTACTACTACTACTACTACCACTATTATTACTATGATAATATTATAAACCAGTGTAATTAAAAAATATTTTTCCACATGCCATGAAAACTGAGTATATTTCTTTAGGTGATATGTGTGTCAATGGGCAACAAATTATGAAAATTTTTCTTTAAAACTTTTTAATTAGTATATGATACTTAAATTCCCACTAGAAAGAATGTGTGTAATACTAGAGCACAACTGCACATGCACATGTACTGTTAATTTCTATAAGATTAAAATACAAGAACAAAAATCATTATTTACAACTTTTAGGCAAGTGCTGTTCAGTCCACTCTTTGGATGAACATGTAAGACACCAGTCTTTCTCCATTACTCACTAGGTGGTTACCATGAGTCACTCACATACTGGAGCTATGGTCACTAATCACTACACTAATTATTCTATGACTACAATATCTGTTGGGTGGTCACGCCAGCTGGCGGTTTTGTAAACGTATCAACTATTATGGCAGGCAGCTGTGTAGTACTGGCAGTGAATGACAACAAGCAAATGGTACAGAGAACAAAATATTTTCTTTAGTTTCTTGACAGAAAATATATAACAAAAGAGACAATAAATGCAAAAGTGAACAAAATGAATGCAATGGACTTGGCCACATGATCACCTGTATACCAATTTTAACCTTCTCTTATACTTGTAAGTGGCACATAATTATCAAATATCAAACCGAAACAACCACCACCAAACTGGGGGTAAAACAACATGACAGCGTGCAATTAGGAGTAACTCATTTTAACTCCTGGCTACATTATTAGAAATTTGCCAGAAACGTTGATCAAGCACATCCATACGCTGCTCGAATATAGATCGAGCCAAGAAATGGAAATGAAAAGTTTGTCACCATGCCAACACTTGAACAGATTCAACTGTTTGACTCATGCCACAAAACACCAATCGCAATAGACAGATGTGTTGCCTTGCCGCCCATAAAAAACACACCCATGTGTTGCACACTGCAAGCCAATCCTTTTTGCAACTTGAAGCCTTAAAAAGTGGCCACTTCTTTAAAAAAATATATATATTTGTACATTCAAAGGCAAGAATCCACCCCCAAAAATGAAGCAGAGGGTTCATAAGCCTGGCCCTCAGGTCAACCAAATCACCACTTGAGTTTAAGCTTTAAAAAATTAAAACATCTGTTGTAAATCAAAAATGATTGAAAATCTGCAAATATAATGAAGCAACAATGGGTAAAAGCAGCACTGCACGCCTCTCTTTGCAGATCATATAAAAACGAAAACTTTTATGTTCAACAAACAGCATGATGTGAGTGCTTGCCACAAGATGGAAACTTCGTTGAAACACGCACCTTGGTCTGCCCGGCAAGAATTTCACACTCTCGCTTGCGACAGTAGAACTCCTTCTGGGTTGTTCAAAAACCATGCAGTTATTCTTGAGTCATGTGAGACTGACCGTTTTAATGAGAGCACCAGTGTACCTTCAAGAGGCACTCAATCGCTTGTTTAATTTCCACATGCAGCATGGGATGGGAGTACCTGCAACATTGCTGATTAGGAGCAGGACAGAGGTGGCAAGGGGTGAGAGAGGATGGGGTAAGTCTGGAGGAAGGAATAACGAGATATAAGAATCAAGTAGGGGAGTGCACAAGTGGGGAAAATTGCTAGTAGAATGTTATGACTGCAAAGCAAGCATCAGCAAGAACAGTGGAAGTGGTAGCAAGATATTGACATAAGTGGTGCATATGCTGACCATCAGAAACCATGCACTAAAAGTAACCACCTACCTGGTTTTTCAAAGTGTCCTATTTAAAAATGGTTACAAATACTACAAAATGGAGTGGAAAACACAGACTAGTAGTAACAGAAAGAACAGAATTTCATATCACTACTGACTATATGCTGACAATCTACAGGGCTAGACATACACAAAACATGACATGAAAAGCATTTCACCACTCAGTGGTACAGATCTCTGGTGAAGCCCACAGGATAACCAACACAAAAATCAAATGACCAATCAACCAATCAATTTCCAACCAACAGACTTTTAAACTGGATACAGGTTCAAAAAGAGAGGGCAGCCATCCATTCAGTGCAGGGTGCACACAGCTGCCAAGATGGCATATCATGCTCAGTTGTGGGATGGGACACTTCTTGCCTGCTGCCAACTATGAGTTGCTGGGGGACATGGGACTGTTGCATGTAAAAGAGAATGAGAAATATAGAGAGAAAGAAAGAAAAAAACATATATAGAATCTCAGACAAAGTCTTTGCTAGTGGGGTGGATTTAACCTGTCATCATGTGGGCTCCACTAGGTCTCTAAAGTAATACGAGCGACTGATCGAGCGGACAAGAAAGAAAGTAGGAAAGCGGCTTACAGCTTGGTCAGTGGAGCTCTTGCTGTAGGGGACCGGAATCAAACGTTCTTGCAACTCACCACCTATCACCTTCAAGAGTAAAGGGTAAAATTGGTCATAAAACAGCAGCAAGTGTTTTGAACCGAAAAATGGGGTTGCATAAGAATGGTGTCAGGTTGGGTCAGGTGCTCGATAGATGTAAGTCTACAGCAAACTGTCGAGCGAGGTAGGATGGAAACAGTGTGCTAATACCTTCAACAAGAGAGAACCCATGCCAAGCAGTGAAATGACTGCATCTCATTGCATCGTGTGCCACCTCCTGCTCGACCCGACTCTTTATTCCTTTGAGCATACTGACCGAGCACGGGAGAGCATAGATGACAACTCAATGCTTAATCCCTAGAACTGACTGTACACAATTTAGTAGCTGGAATTGAAAAAGAGGCATTAAAACAAAGATGATGAAACAAGTGATCTTTTTCTTCAATAAACACTGTTTGTAGCTACAGAGAAAAAGTGAGAACAAAAAAAAGTCATATGTACAGACACAAATGGTATGGTATCAGTGTGAAAGGTGGAAGGAAGAAATGTATGTGTAAGTTACAGATACTACACACACACATATATATATATATAAACATATATATATATATGTACTGTTGGACACTATGAGATGCAAGGTAGTAAAGGAAAAGATTGGCAAGCTCTCACAGATGACATCCATTCACAATACAACACTCATCTAAGTGAAGAGAACATGGGGAGGGCAGTAAGAGGACGGTCGGTCAGTCGGTCTTGTTGCGGCACACCCATCCCATCCCCCAAGACCCCCACAAGCCAGCATTCTGGTTTCGCCCCTTAATTCCCTTCCATTTTTCTCCATGGCCCAGCAGTCTCTTCTGTCCACAACATGTCTTATATCTCTTACTTATTTCCTTTCCTCTAAAATTTTGACCATGAGAGTTGGGTGGGCGGGCAAGCCACAAGGCAAGCAGCTATTCTACAAACATGCGGTGCCATGTGTTACACTCTCCCCTTACAAGTGAGGGAACCAGCATCATCACATCACCACAAACCTGATCAGCCTGCCACTATATGGTCAATTGTGGGGGATCTACAAGCAACATGAAGGGACTGTAGCAGTGGATGCAGGTGCAGGGTTAGAGACCACAATGTAACAATGATAAGGAAATGAAATGATAAAATATTGTATCCGACTGAGCACCTACATTTCTGAAAATGAACGAAACTAGATGCTAGTCTCGTGCACCAGCTTGGGCAAGTCCGGAACCCCAGAGGGGGCTGGGGTGGGACCGCCTGAAGAGTTCAACGTTTGTGGTGATAGATTCTGCAGATGGGCGGGGCTCAGTGGCTGATAGGGAGATATTCGCTGTGGGTGGTTGTTCTTAGCAGGGAGGTGTAGCGAGTGCTGCGGCGCGGAGCGGTGAGGGGCGGGAGCATGGGGCGGTGCCAAGAGACCGGAACCCAAACCACCAGATGTCAGAGGTGGAGGATCAGTACTCTGTGTGTTTCCCCTGCCAGCAGTGACGTCCTTCCCCATCGTTGCTGTTGGCACCAGGTGGGGATCCTCAGCAGGAGATACCATCTTCGGAAGCATCGAGGAATTATTGGTTTTGTCACGGTCGTTCAGAGGCGAAGGCGTTTTGACAGGGTCCTCGTCAATGTAACTGATGTCAGACAGGGGGCGTGGGCCCGTGTGGCTGCGCGAGCTGCGCAAACTGTGTAAGCTGTGTAAACTATGTACAGAGCGGCGTTCCTCCAGATCTTCCAGTGTTGACTTGAAAGCCCTGATTACTCGCAGCTGCAAACACAGGGAAGGACAGTCATGAGGGTGGGAGGGCTCTAACGCATACACAAATATGTCTGCCATTCATTATCATCCTCCCTTCTTTCCTTCCTTCCTTCCTTCAATCCTTCCTTGCTTCTTTCAATTTTTGCCTTCTTTCCTTCCTTTCTGGCAAAACTAATGTCCTGGCACAATATCAAGCTAGGATCCTTGCAACTGCTGCTGTGACTTGGACCAGTATCAACAAGGCACCAAAACTTCAGATATTAAGGAAGGATCTTTAGTAGTTTGCCAAGAAATTGGTTAAAGCAATACAGCAATGACAGACTGTCTATACTCAGTTACCACTGATGCTGTTCATTGATGTTACATCATTCAACATGTAAAATTTCATTTATCATAAATTAAGTATTAGTAAATAAAAAATATGTACAAAAGCAAGCTAGTAGTTTTATGAAATAGAGATGCCTTATAAAATGAAATACAATATAAATATAAAATGAAAAGAATTCCAATATAGCTAGAAAAACGAACAGAAACTAGTACTACCACACAAGCAAAGAAACAAATTTACTTTGTGTATATTTCATGTGCAGGTCAACCCACAAGACCTGAGAAGAGAAGCAGAACCAGAATCCCCTACAACATCAATGAACACCACAGTTCCCGTTTCCGAGTATGTCCTAAGGTTTGGATGCATGGCAAGGCCAGTCAGGGTTATGGCAATATTAGGATGCATGCACAAACAGGCGGTAAGCAAGCAAAACTAAACAGAATACATATAAGGATGATAATGATTTCAATCATTATCACCAACATCATCAGGGCATGAAAAATAGGTTGCTTCATTGCATAAGGTGAGTATACAAACTAGCAAGCAGAAATTTTGAACAGGTTATATTCAGCAGTGATAAGTTCCATTTCTCTGTAGGCTACATGACTCCATGTAAGAACAAAACAAACATGACTTAGAAATTAACATTTTGCCTTCAAAATTATCTGCCTTTGCTTTTAGTTCAAAAGAACAATTAATTTTTTTCAAGCAATCCATTATTGTTAACTGCTGTTGCATTATTGCCATTCTGGTATTTTTAAAACATTTATTCAAACAATATTTAATTTCATATAAATTCACCAATAATAACAATTTTGAATATTTTTTCAAATACCAATAATTTGAAAATCTCAAAAAAAAAAAAAAAAAAAAGGNAGCTAGTTTCACATGATTTGGAAAGGAAAGAGCTAGACTTTTATTTATAGTTACAAATAAGTTACAATCTTTTAAGAGTCTTTGGTGTGGTATACGAATATCTAGCTCTGTGGAAAGGCCTTTGTATAGTACTGCAAGTCCTGATAATGATGATGTAAGCAGATAAAAACCAAGCCGTGTAAGTGCAGTGGAATCAAATCCTAAACTAAAGGTATGCAGAAATATATCACATCATGGTAAAGTCAAGCAACAGCAGTAGCAGCTTGTTTACATGCAGAAACATTCAAAGCAGTATTGAGACCCATGGTAAGGTTATGCTTCAGTTACAACACATATAAATACTTGAAAATCACAGGTTAATTTCACATTCAGCAGGGGGAAAACATGAGAAAACAATAAAATTAAAATGTACTAACCCTTAACACATCATCTAAACACCACATTTACTACAAATAAAATAAAAATTGTCAAAGAAAATGGTCACAATTGGAACGCGTCACTTGAATGACATGTCTACTGCAAATAATACAAGCCTCAAAATGTTGGTGTGGACACCTGACTCGACACTCTCGCCAAGCTACAATCATCACAGTAGCAATTTGCTTGCATTCCCAGACAACCATTTAAGGACAAGAAACAAAAACTCCCCAATCTTGGCAGTGAGATCATTTGTTTCCCTGTTCATTAAAAAATCCAAAATTTCTAGTCACATTGTCATAGGAATCAAAAAAGGGTGTAGTTAAAGAGGCAGGCTGGGCCCTCTGGAACAAGCTGGTATGCATCACGCTGCACTGAGTCAGAGTAAGGTGGACAGAATAGAGAAGAAGCAGAACACAAGACCACTTATTTGAGACCGTGGCATTGTTTATCACGTATGTGCAATGGAGGACAGAGTCTGAAGAGGAAGCTCTGTGGAGATATTTCACTCTGTTATGGGTTGGACCCCAGGTATTCTCACAAGTGAGAGAGACAGACAATGAGTGTATGTTAGCAAAAATTCATTCCAGTCTGCAGCAGAGAATATTCATCAATCCCAATAAACTGAGCACAACTCCTGCATTTTCAACAGAACGACTGCTGCAGACTGGAAAAGTAACATAACCTCAATTCAATCCTATTTGTCAGGTTATTACTGTTGTCTATGAATGTAATATGAAGGATGTATAAGTAAAGAGAGGTAGTAAATCATATTCATATATAAATGTTGTCTAAACAAAATTCCCTCCCTACAATAACAGCTCAATCCATAGAGCAAGGGTTTACAACTTAGATTTTGGACACCAAAGAAACAGACCCATAACAAAATAGACTATAAATGTGTGAACACACATTCATGCATGTACACACACAACCACCCACACATACATACAAACAAGCACACCCACACGCATGAAACAATACACCCACCCAAACTCCCTTCAACTATATTCACTACGTTTTCAAGCACGGATCAATAGGACTACAAATAACACTGCAACAGTATGATCGTAAATGACATGATTCCGTGCATGGGCAGGTGGGCGGCAGTGAGCTATTCTCAGTCGACTCAAAATGTCCCTTCCAAGATGTAGGTGTCCCATAAAGTGGTCAACAGTGGCAACGGACAAGACAATGTGCATTCGGTAAAAAGCTGGGTAAATACTGAAAGCATAATACATGTTAAGTTGACAAAAGGTAACATCATCACACTTGGGGTTTGTGAGTGACATACGGACAGTACGATATCTAAACTAATGGGCAGATAGTTAATGGTAGCAATGAAAGCTAAACCTCAAAGAAATACTGTATCTAGAGTCTAGTCTCTACTGTCCATACACAGCAACAACACGACTGGCAACTACGGTTGGTTTCCGTCAGCAGAGCAGCTATTCGATAGCAAGCAATCGCAAGCATTTTCTACAAGCTACCTCACTTGTTCGGTTCACTTGACTGTACTGCATCTGTAACGTTCCCGTCCCTAGACCATAGTTTCTCTTCCCGCCGTGAGGTGCCCTGAGATGGGCCCCGACATAGGCCCTGAGATGGGCCCCCAAACCCTCGAGGGTTCGGTTGTTCGCTTGCAACACGGATTGCTCAGAACTAGCACGGCCACGCCGTCTCCAGCCTCGGGAGATTCAAAGGCTGCCTCGGCCACCTGCTCGCACAGCACACAAACACTTGGGTTAAGAGGCTCACGTCAGACCCCAATTTTGCTTGCTTGCGATCCAATCAATCCGTTGCTTGCAATATCGATTCAAACCAAACCGGACAGCACGCACGGAAGGAAGATCAACACGGTCAGTCCGGAGTAATACCTTGACGAGAGAGAGATATATATATATATACAGGAAAACGACAACAGCATACTGACCACAGTTAATCTGACGGATCAAGTCAGGTGAAGAGGCTATGGACACAGCTCATTTACTTGTTCTGGGACTCATGGGACAATTTTCTATATGCAGTGGCACACAGCCTAGGGAAAGCACTGGGAAATATGTGTGAAGTGCTCAGAATGGAAACCTGGGGACATTCTGTTGCTTTCTCTGGAATATCAACAATTCCAGTTCATGAAGTAAAATCCCAGACATATTTCCAAACAATTCACAACAGAAAACCCCTCCCCTATCACCAGAACTCAAACTGCATACTATGAGTAGTATTTTGTGACCTTCAGGGAACATGGGTTGTGGCTGGGATGCAGTGTATCATGTACTATGTTGTAACTGTGTTCTTTATGTGTGTGTATGATGTAAATAAAGCAAAAAAACATCTGGATAAGAATATTAAAATACTATAAAAACAGTGCATGCCTATCATAATGAACTAATGATACTATACATACCATAACAGTGCATCATATGTAACACATGATACAACTTTTCATTATCTATAACTAACCTACTTAGTAAAGCCCACTCCCCAGATATTGCTCACATCAATCAAACCAACCATTCATCTGTCCTTCAAATCAAAATCTTGACTGATTTCACATCAGCAAAATGTGTTGAATGAGTCCAGTCCAGCAATACCAAGTTCAGTCATGTCAAGTCACATCAAGATCATCACTCATGTACAGTAGTCATATCAAATAGAGTCTAGCTCAAACCAGTGATTAAATCCAATCATGCCACGTCTGGTGAAATAAATCAATCAAGCTGGGCTCCAGTCTATGCATCAGAATGTCAGCCTAGCAGATACTATGATGCAGTAAAGCACTCAGTCGTTACACAGTCAGCTATTAAGTATATCAACAACCATCAATCAATCGCCCTCTCAAATCAATTCAAACAATCACATGCATGTTACTTCACAGCTACATGGATACTGTACTGTACAATACTTCACCACACAGTTGTTGTTAGCTGCTGTTTTAAAGTAACATTATGTGACGTGAATGCCACACCACTTTATGGAACACCTATTCTTGTTAAGGACAAACTGTATATGAAAAGCTACCTGAAAGAAACTGCAACAGTTAAAAAATCTAACTGAAAGTTAAGAAAATAAGAGTTATGTATGGGAAATGCCATCTTATAAGTATCACTCTGTACAACCTGAAAGGGATTGTCATTAATATCACTGTTTTCTGCAAACCGTGAGAAAAAATTAAAACAAAAAAAACAGCAATTATTGTTTGGACGTCAATATTTCCTTGTGTTTTAATTGCCAGGCATGAAGGTGTGGTACTGTGGCGTGTCCTGTTGTGTGGTGTCATTCAAGACAGCACAGACCTGACCTGTTAAAGAACTAAGCATAACCGCCGCCCTGCCCAGCTGTCCGGCCATTTTTCACTCATTCAGCCTGAATTGTAACATCACAAATACCCTTTCTTCAATTCATCAAATGGTTGCTTATGAAGGAAAGTGACATTTTCTTAATTTGTAGCCATGAACCTCCCAATCATTCAAGCCACATCCCTTTCAAGATTTTATAAGCATATATATAGGTTAGACATATTACAAATCAGGCAAGGCCATGGGTACAGAACACTCAACTTGAGTAAAGCCTAGAGAAGAACCGCTACTGCGCAAGCGACTGGTTGGACTCTTCACTGAGCCCAAGCAATGGCTGGCATTCCTCCACCACCAAGTCCTGTTCGTTCGATAGCGCCGTTTTTTGGGGGGGATGCTCAACTTAAGTCAAGACTCTGGTTAAGAATAACAAACAGCTGTTAGTAAAGTGACCATTACCATTATGTATACATGTAAGATATGGGATGTTGACTGGGAATTCAGCAAATCTGAAATGCAAATATCTGAGAGTTCTGACATCAGACACAAGGCTCAAACTTTTTGTACTTCAGTTATATTTTTATTAAACAATTCAATGCACATATGTTTTAAATACCAAACAATTAATGGTAAAATACTGACATGTCTAAAATTCCAGTGAAATATAAGAACTTGAAATTAATGTTTTAAAACACAGTAACTCCATTTAAAAGATGTGTTGAAGGAGAAACTCAAGTCCAGTATCAATGTCATGAACTTCAAGTATTCAAATCATTACATAATGAATAATGGCATTGGTTCAATGCAAGGTATAAGCACAAGTACAGAATTCCACTGTGTAACTGTGTCTTGTAATGCTGTGTTGTGAAATTTTACCTGTATGTGTAAATGTCACTTGTTGCTAGAATTGGGAAGAGCTAGAATCAACAGTTCATCAATATGCAACTGAGGAAGGTTTGCATTTTTAATGGTGTTCCCAATGCATACATTGATTAAATGAGTGAAAATGAAACCAAACAAGTACATACATAGAGAATATGGCTCCTTGAAAGCAATAAGAAGCAATGGTTATTAAATCCAGTTGTCAGTGCACAATAACAGAGAAATACAGCACTAAACTGAAAATTAGTGTTTTGCACACATCATTCACCGCCAAGCAAAATAACTGTCACTAGAAATAACCATAGCTTCCCACTGCAGTTTGTGGTTCTCTGCCCTCCACATCCCATCTAAGCAATGTGCATCAATTTTTTAACTGCTCTAAGAAATATTTGCAATGGCAGTTGAAAGTAACGCATGGGAAAGGAACTTATCCTGAATGAGTACAGAGGCATAATACCACGCCATATATTCCTCCAAAAGCACTGGAAAGCATAGAAGAAGCATATTTGGGTAGAACTAACTCTTCTTCATCTTTAGAAAGAAACAAAGGTTAAGATTTGCAAATCCAAAACCAGTGACAAGCAAGGAATTTAAATAACTCATATGCCTTGCTTTGTATGTCAGTCAAAATCCAGAAGAGTTACCTCTTTCATTAGGTTATACTGCATTCACCTGCTAAGCTAGTCAGTTCAGAAACATTACACTCAAATACCAATGTCTTATACATCACGGGAAAATTAAAGTTTTCTGAATGTAGGCATAGGATGTAAGTACAGACTTGGCATAATAATTCATGAATTTAAAGAAAATGAATTTCAGTTTTGCCTGTTTACATTTGGAACACCATCTCAGAAAAGCAAGTGAGTTATGTATCTCTGTTAAAACACAATGAACCAACTCTACTCGTAATATTATAACCTTGCCTGATTTTTATTGCACTAATCAAAGCAAGAGCATAGCAGTCAGAAAACAGGACAGAAAATAGAGAACAGAAATGTAGCATATTTGCTAACAACTTATCATTAGTAAATGAAAGGAGAGTGGATAATGTCACTTACCTGGGTCTGAAGTCTTGTTAGGCCACGGATCCATAAGATCTGGCCTGCCCGAGGCTTTTTGCCTTCCTGAGAATCAGGATCAAATTTCTCTTCACCCAGAGTAATGGCTTCTGTATATTCCTCTGGATGCCCACGACCCCACCTGTCACACATACACACATAGAAGTCCCAGAATAATGACAGTACTTAACATACTTCTTGTCTTAACAAATGCAGTCACTAATTTAAATGTAGGATTTCTTACAATTGAAAATTATTAGAAGCATTTAAAATAAATATGACAGATAATAAAAATAAGATACTGGCATTTTAATCTCTGTATATATTACATTTATGCATGATGTGTATG
This sequence comes from Cryptotermes secundus, assembly GCF_002891405.2. NCBI lineage: Eukaryota > Metazoa > Arthropoda > Insecta > Blattodea > Kalotermitidae > Cryptotermes > Cryptotermes secundus. The sequence continues at coordinate 177,640 of NW_019725425.1, forward strand.
TATTGACCATCTTCTAGCGCACACAATCTCACTTGTCACTTCACTACATGTTTCGGCATCACTGTGCCATCCTCAAGTGAGTTATTTACGTTAAACTATTGCACTGCTCACCATCATGTGTCGTTTATAAAATGGTTTAAAATGTATATTCATCATGTACTATAATAAAATTTATATATTAAAATTTTGTTGAGATTTATCATCTTATGTCATATTTCAAACACGTGTATTATATCAATCTTCCACTATGGGAGTCGTTCTTCCTATATTTTGTGTATACTGCGTCTTGTGATGTGTCCTTCTCTTGTGGCTGCATGCGCTGTATCAATACATATACATCATGGATGTGAATCAGTGCAACAGGATGCTAAAATACAACAATATTATAACTATTTCATGCTAGACACATTTCAGCCCTATGACCTACTTTTAATACCCTACTGCTTATCTACAATGCATTATAATAATACTATTTCTTACTTATCTTCACTCATTATATGCGACACAACAAAATTTTGTATTTCCATAAATTTTAAACCTTTTCAACAGTTTTTGCCATGTATATATCCAGATGAAAATCTACACTGGTTGCTATAGTCCCATGACAAAACATCAATACTGGAAGTATATGACAGTTAAAACTGACAATTGGAGATTATGGAAAGGACTGGGGGAAAAAAATAGGTGCCAATACTTACTAATGTTTAAAGACACAATAGATCACTGTGGTCGCGGTGCAAGGGCCAAGAAGGTACACCCCTTATACGTACTAATGTTTAATGGCTGCACCATAGCTCAAGCAGTTAGTTGACGGCTTCCCACCGCGGCAGCCCGGGTTCAATCCCGGGTCTGGTCATGTGGGATTTGTGGTGGACAAAGTGGCAAGTTTTCTCCAAGTACTTTGGTGTCCCCTGCCAATCTTCATTCCACCAAATTCTCCATCATCATAATCAGCCGGGGCAGGCTACAATAGGCCCATCAGTGGCCACCGTGCCGAGTGGACCCAGTTGGACTCCACTGCCCACTAAGCGAATTACTAATGTTTAAAACTAGGAATGGTGCTAGGGGAGTGAGAGGCAAGGGGTGAACAGCTATCAGCAGGCCATTTAACAGTGTATAATAATTAAATGTAAGCTCTGAATTGTGCACCACACAATATGATTTTATAATGCTTGTATGGGGCATGTGGCTGAGTTGGCTGAGGCTCTATGCTACAACCTGTAAGGCTGCGGGAGGCCCAGGAGGCCCAACAGTATAACACACACAGTCACAGGAGCAAGACACAACTAAAGCACAACACACACAAGATAGTGAAGGAGTGCTCCAACAGAGGAGAATGGGCGTGACTGGTGTAGTGAGGTGCGACGTAGCGATGTGGTATCCTGAACAATTTTAATATTTTTAACGTTTGACAATGTATATGATAGATACATATTTTAGTTATTTTAATATGAGAACAAGGCATGCAATGAACTAGTTTGGCGTGGATAAGTAAGCACCTGAAGATGGCATTATTATGCCGAAACATGTAGTGCGAGGGAGAGAAGGAGATAAATGAGTGTATGCACTGCAAGACGGTTTAAATAAATCATGGACTTAAATCAGTGCAACAGGACGCTAAAATATAACATATTCCTGGGGGTTAAAGGGTGGCCAGAGTGCAAGGCTGACCTCACCTCCATTTGTGAGTTGATTCCCTAGAAAGTATGGGAGCCTTGATGTCTCACAACCTTATGGGCCTTCATGGCCTGTTACAGGGATAGCTTTACCTTTTTTAATGCTTGTACAGTCATACTGTAAAGATTAGACAGGGAAATACACCACTGCTACAAATAAGTACTGAAAAATGTATCAAACATATGAATATCAAATTACAGAAAACAAAGATGTATGGGAATATAAGAATGTGGACTGAAAAATTACTTTAATGAATTGCAAACTGCCCACAAAAGTTTGATTTGAAGGTTCTGCATCATCCACTGTCCTAATCTGATGACAAGTGATGGGGCCACTAAAAAAACGTCTTGCAGGCTACTGATTCAAATCATATTTTGAGATCAAGGAAACAAAAAGGGCACACAGTTCTTCCAAGACAACATCAACAAACTGGTGTACTGGTGGATGTTTCAGTGTTCAGAGTGATTATGTGGTGAACTGACTACTGTGTTCACTAAAGTCCTGAGTATGTTATATGGCTCATATACTGGTTTTGTGTATGATATGAGAGAAATAGATTTTTTAAAAACAACTTTCCAATCCACCTTTGTATAATTTAATACAAAGGCATTTTAAAAAATTCTTCATCTGATTTCATGCTGCCAACTTTCTAAATTTAAGACCTTCAATTTCTTGAAACAGGATCTGACAAATAAAGTCACACATTTCTAAATTTAACACACTGGTTATCTCTCCCTGTGACACATCATCAATATTTACCATTCAATCATGAGCACTAATTACTATGACAAACATGACAATTGTAAATTACTTTTTATAATAAACAGTTGCATTCTTCAAATATGTTGGTACAAAATAATTGTAATTCAAGACACATAAGACCAAACAAGAATGCACATTTTCCAAAAGAAACATAAAATTAAATTACATATGGTATTTTGATCATTACAAATGAAATGTTCATAATTTGTCACATTATGATCAACAAAGCATGTCCAAAGCATCATCTTAGAAATTTGCAAGCTACTATTCAATAAATATATTCTCATACTAAAGGATATATTTTCCTCAGTGTGATGTTGGAGGGCAAGTGATTTTCCTTACTTTAGGTCTGGCTGTATTTAAAATCTTTCTTTTGAACTTATCAATGTGAGTAACATAGAAATATATAGTACAAATAAACCTAAAAAATATAAATCTGTAAAAAGTTCATATCTGTGACAGCTTTTCAGTGACATAGTGGTTTTTTGCCTTCTGTATGTACTCTAGAATGTTGCTGACAAAGCAGCCAAGAGAAATCTAAGTAAGAGGCCCAACAGATTTGAAGACTGGCAATGATGAAAATGTTAGCTGACAAAGAGAATATTAAATGTGATACTATGACATTCATATTGTCATGATTTTAGCAATTATGGACAGATTTTGTACAGGTAATCAGATTTACTGAACTTTTATAACTCACTTTTCAATTCACTACAGCACACACTAAATCTTCTCTCAACTTCTTCACTACTCGTAAACATTGCTTGGTAGCAGCTTCAAATGGTGAATGTCCCCCTTCCTCTTGGTTCCCAAACTGTCCCAGACCTCAGCTACCAGCTTCTAACAGCAACAGCTCACAATGACTGAACCCCAGTATTATCTGACTGTAACAGCTAACTGGCCCTGCTTGTAACATCTTGAAATGGACTGTGTGCAAAGCGTCTCCTTCATTATTGCTGTATTCTCACGTTGCTGTGGAAACATACTTGTTTGCTGTTACCTAGCAATGGTTGTTGTATAGATGTTTTGCGGTTTTTACCTAGCAACAGGTGTACATGCCACATTGCTCCCTCCTTAAGGCTACTGATCTTGAATAGACTACAGGTGTACTGCCATTTCTTCTTTTCCGAGGGCCATGCTTTCGATGTATCACCTTTCATTTCAGAGTAGGCTGACTGCTCCACAACGTCCAGCCACTCACTTCCTATAGCCCAGTCAAAGACACGACTATTCACTTTTTGATCTCCACCTTATGGTCTTCCTGAAGATCTTGCAAATGCCCTTCCCCTCTTCAGGTGCAGCTGCTCCTCTAAGTCTCGGTCCCTCATCCCATTGTTACATTCTAGGCTCCTCTGTCATCTCTTCACAACCGTTGGTCCTGTTCGACTGTGGTCCTCATGCTGTGCGGGAATGGCATGGTCCCTGGTTTGGTTCTCACTTCCTCCAATCATGTCCATTGTGGCCTCTTCATCACGGACTTCCTGATGATCGTCTATGGACTTAATTTCTTCTGGAATTGCCCACCACTTCTCCAGACAAGTCTCCATCACTTCCTGGCAGGCCACTGTCTCTTCTCGCCAGGCCTTCATTTCTTCTCGCCAGGTATCCATTTTGACTTTCAGCCTTGCTGTCATTTCCCCATGGCCGGTTTTTACCTCGTCCAGCAGCCATTCCATCACTTTTATATAATTTGTTCCACTGTCTGTGCTGCCACAATACAAGTATCCAATGCAATCAGTTGATCAATCCAATCCAACTTCTGACACCAGTTGTCACATGTATGGAGTGTGCCTATAGATGGATTTTGGATTGATAACTGATTTACTGGACTCTTTGATATAGAGCATGACCACACCTTACAGATCACCATTACACACATACTAGTGTCCACAGTCATGTCTTCACTGTCATTGCTTTACAGCAGCTTCCAACAGTGGACGTTCCCCTTCCTCTGGGTTCCAGAACTGTTGCTGGCCTCAGCTACCAATGACTGAATCCCAGCAGTCCTCTAACTCACTGCAGCAGTCAGAGTCAGAGTTACTTTAGAACTGGTCGTTTACCGCTGATCTGTTCATATTGGCGCCAAGCCTCTTGAGGCTAACTCCTGCAGTCATAGTCTTTATGTAACATTCTCTCTGACGAGAGGATGGCACATGTTCCTCTTCCTCTGGATTCCTAAACTGTCCCAAGCCTCAACTACCAGCTTCTCACAGCAACAACTCACAATGACTGAACCCCAGCAGCCCTGTAACTGAGTGCAACAGTCATAGTCAGGGTTACTTTATAACTGGTGGTTTACCGCCAATCTGTTTGTATTGGCGCCAAGCCCCTTGAGGCTAACCCTTGCAGTCATAGTCTTTATGTAACATTCTCTCTGACGAGAGGATGGGTATGTCTCTTATAAATATGCTTGGCAAAGACTGTGTAGAAAAAACAGTTCCTCTGTTGCAGTGCAATTGTTATAGTGCAATAGTGACTGCATGATGTATTCTATTGCTGTGTGTACAGCCATCAGCATGGACTGTGGGGAAAACAACATTCATCTGCTGTTTATTGGCTGCTGCCTAGTAATGGCCAGCTGATGTGACTCAACAATTTTGCTTTGAGTCAATATGCCACAATATTTTTAATTCCCTTTCACATTCCCTCAAAGAAACAGGAATGATCTCAAGAGAATGTTTCAGTGGTACGGATTTTTCTGGCATTTTTTCTCATACAGATAATCTTAAATCCAGTAATAATCTGTCCTTCATTCAACTGAAGTATTGTGGACAAATTTATGACCTCCTTCCAACAAATACAAAATGAAATCTAGCATAGACTTCCAGTTCTGCAATTCTTCTGTTGTTCACAATATATATATACACAGACATGTAACTAATGTAAGTGCATATCCATTAATAACATGTAATCTATCTCACAGGCTGGCATGTTGGGTTCATGTGCAGGCAGTCAAAGGACTGAAACCTCCTACAGCAGTCCAAAAGTAATACAACAGTAACAGTACTTCTTTGTAGGTTCAGAAGATGACATGATGGGGGGGGGGCAAGATGTCTACATCAAAGGTAAATGGAAATTAAGTAAATCAACAAAACGAAACGGTGCAGGAAGGACATGAAGTATTGAATACATTAAGGAACAGGGAATAAAGAATAATTTGCATATTCACTAATAATGTGCACATTGAAGTGATGATTACTTACGAAAGTATTTTGGGGATCTTTCTAGTTGGTACTGTGGTCACTAACTGGCCCCACAACAATGTTCCAATCCCAAAGAAGAGACACCAAAGCCACTGCTCCAAACTTAAAGTTGCTGTTGAGAATGCCATCCTACCCCATTGAATAATTAGGACCTGAATTTGAAGCACATCAGTTTAAACACATTTATACACTTGCACATGATTTCGGGTTACAAGGCAAACAAAAAGAAAGTTTGTACTTCCTTCTGCTTAGTATGAAGAGTGTACACAACTTAAAATATGCAGATGTCAGTCCATCCAATATAAATATCTGTAACATTCATAAAAAAATTAAGCTTGAGACAAGGCATTATAAATGTAAGTTACCCACAGTCTTCAAGTTTTGACAGATAAGAGAAGAAGCAGGCTGAAAGAAAAGAATACTTTTAACAAGGCACACATACTACCCTGCAGCAGATACTTGTTATGGTATACAGCTATTCTTGGCTTCCTAGAGCTCTCATACATTCAGCTCATAACTATGATACAAATTTGTTGTTGGGTCTCAAATAAATAGGGACACGTTTTAAATTATACTGAATCTCTAAAGTAAGGTGCATTATACCTCAAAATGAACAGGTCATAGAATACTAATGTTGATTTCATATGCTTCGTAATATGGAGGGTATTTAACTACAATAAGATTAAATACTATTCTTTTCCCTTTAAGGAATGCTTCAAGTCTGACAATAGCTAGCCTTTCTTGAGAGATATATAACATTTCAGAAATATTTTGACCCATTAAAGGAGCTGTTCAGAGCCACAGTAACTCAGTCAGTATATCAATTAGGCTACAGGCTAGAAAAACGATGAATAAGGGACTGATTTCCAGTACAGGCAAGAGGCTTTTCTCTTCTCGATCATGTCCAGACCAACTCTAAGCCTCATCCAGCCTCCAATACAATGAGTGATTCAGGATGTTTCTGTGGGATCAGCACATTCAAAGTTATCTGTCTCTACCTTGCAAGAAAATATGTGAAGTTTGTTGGAATGGCATACAGGAAGATGTCAGCCTTTACCCTTAAAGACACATTCTGAATTGATGAGTAACGGTGTATCTTTTATCGATAAATTGGTAAATTCTCAGTTTCTGATACAATTTCATTTAGAGAGGGAAATCAAAATGGCTCAATGTAGAAACCAACAAAAACTAAGAAGTTCTTGGAACAACTAACTTCCTACTTTCCTTGATACGACATGGATTGCACAGAAAACAACACGCCCAACAATTCTTCTATTGTTGCTCCTGTATTCGTTGCCACAATGTTTCTACTGAGCCAGTGTCCAGCAACAACAGGGGGATTCTTACCGAACAACTGGCTAGCAACAATAGGGAAATTCTTACTGAACCACTGTCTAGCAACAATAAGGGGATTCTTAACGAACCACTGGCTAGCAACAATAAGGGTATTTTTGCCGAACCACTGGCTAGCAATGACAGGGGGTATACACACAGTGATGGGAGCCATTTATGAAGTATGCTGTTAAGATGGGTTCAGGTGCCATGATATACATACCAAGATTCATACAGATTGGTTCAGTCATTCAAATTTTGATAGGGGTGATATACAGATAGCATGTAGATAACATAAGCTTACTTTCCTTTTTTTTCAAAATAAGTTGGCTAAAACACCATGATTAAAATGTGAACACACAGAACACATTTCATTAGATGTATACAAAAGTATAGATTTCAGCAGATACAGCTTTAAATGTAAAATAATTAAAAGATTAATTAAAATTCACGTGTTTTGGTGACTCTTAACTTGTCACCATCAGACCTTTATATTGTAAATGTGTACAGTGTGATGAATAATAATGTGGTCTGGATTTGATGATTGGATTCACTGGCACGTCTTCACAATTACAATCAATTACTACAGCTCACAATCAATCCTGACCACCAAGACCTCTCTTCATTCTGCTTCTTGTTCTAGGACTGACTACAAACGACCTTCATGTCCCAAAAAAACCTTTAGCACAGACCATGCACAGAAAACACACTGAGAACACCATACCCTAGCAATTCCTCTACTGTTATAGAGGTGTGTTTATATTGATGTTGCATAGAAACGGCAGTTCTTCTACTGTTGACTGCATATCCGTTGTAGCGAAAATGTATTTAGCGACCTGTTGCCTAGCAATGGATACACACGTTACATTGTTACAAGTAAAAATTATATGAAATAACTCTACCTATAAAAATGTTAAATATAAAATTCATTTATATGACACAGAGATGCTTAAAAATCCATCTTCAATTTCATTTTTAGCTTCAAAAAGGGACACTGGAACTACATGACAGCCTAAGCTAGAGCCAACCTGCACCCCTTTGCCATGCAAGTATTTATTTCTGTTTTACACAATGTATCATATATTTAAAATAAAAGGCACTTATATAGCTTCTTCTACACATTTAAAATATAAAGGTCTAATAATGGTGAATGAAAATTGCTGAAACATGTAATATTTTAATAAAATTTTAATTATTTTACAATGAAAGTTTCCATTGGTTTATTTTCTAAGAAAAGTTTTCAATTTTGTGCATACTTAATATGGTATATACTCCAGCAGGAGTTACGTGGAGCTGAATGAGACAAGATGATGACTATGCACATGGGGAACTTGATAATATAGGAAAAGCAGCAGTCTGAGTACTACATTTCAAGATTCCATGCTGAAATTTGACTTGTAGTGTTGTTGAAAAGCACAATCAGGAGAACCAGTTCCCAGCCAACACCACACATGATACTTCAAGAATACATGTCAAGTATTTTAGAATTGAGTTGAACTGGTTGGCTACATATGATGAGATCAATTACAGTGTATCAAACAATTCTGAATGACAGTATATTCAAAATTCCTGTTCTGTCTTCTGTTGGGATGTCAACAGAATCTGTCAGTGGATTCATGGATGTGGTACAACAGAGGAAATAGGAAAATGGAGGAACATGTGGAACTGAACCAACGCATTAAAAAGGCATCTCTTACTGACATACTAACTGAAGATAATTTACAATGAAAGCATACACAGAACTATTTATCATTTTTGTAACAGCATTTATTTAGGATTTCTTTGTATGAAAATTTCATCTGAAGAGTACTGTTTTCTGGGATGTTTCACTGTGTACTCTGGTAGAAATTCATCAATGTTCCTCTTAACTGTATGTGATCTATCAGACTACATGACATTACCTTCCAGAAGTCAGTAATCTTCATAGCCTTGGTGTAAAACACCAAATCCAATAAAATTTAATCCATTTCTGCATTAATCAATAAGTCATCTCCTGAGTAAAATCCAATGTACCCAATTCAATTTCCAGGAATCACTGTTATGAATTATTAAATTGTGTGATAGACAGCTTGAAAGAATTAAGCTTATGGTCTTATGGGATTGATACCCTAACAGTATGGTACATAGATCTCAGTATTTCAGAGGAAACTGGTGACCAAATCTTCAGGGTAGAGGGGTGATTTTAGGTTCTTATAGCAGTGAGTAGTCTGGTAGATATCAGTGATTTAGTATGAGCAATCTGCTGCCTCCAGCTTCAGAGCAGAAAAGCTATCTCATATAGACTGAAGAAGTCTTGGGACAGGTGCCATACCTAAAATCTGGCAGGATGAAGAACCTTTAGCCACAAATGCCTTCAAAATACAATCTTACAGCAGCTCTTTGCTTGTCAATGTTAGTGCAATTGAACAAAATATTTCCAGTAGCTACCATATGTAATTTCCTTAACAGAATCTCCAAACCTACTTAAATACTGACTGAATCCCTTAAGCTCCTGTCCTTCAGCTGATCCTTAATCCACAGATAAAGATAACATGATGGGATTGGGAAGAGTATGGTGGTTGTGAAACATCACAGAATTATGCTTAATAAGTAAGTACTGCACAAATAGCAACCATACCATTACGCTTATACAGAAGCATCCAGTCTTTGATCGCCTGTATGTCATATCATTTTGGATGTACTGCTTCTCACTGAGGAGGTACAACTTCTTGTACAGCACCTTGCTGATGGTAGCATTCTCATAAATAGGCTTGCACAGACTGTTCTGCCAGTCACAAAAGGCCTCTAATATTATCTTCCTTTTGACTAAGCTTGCTTGAAGTTCAGTAACCATGGCGACATCCACATGGAGAATTCAGGACTAGTCCACCATCCAATGACGATACAGTCCAATACTCCCTGCATACCTCACATGTCAATGTGGTGATGGTGATGTTACAGGCCACTGAGTGCATGAATCATCATCCAATAGTTACGGACATCCTTGAACCCGAGAAGTCAAACACCTCACACAAACACATCACTATTTCACCATACACAGCCCTAAGTATCTGCAGCATTTATATTGCCACAGTCACCGGGAAAACATGATGTTCTTGTACAGGTGGAGGCAACCAATTTCTCTACTTTGGGATACCACATGTACTGCTCTCTCCTCTGAACCCTGCATGCAGCAAGTGAACAATTCCAATAACTGTGCGATGGGAGTACTCCACCACATTTGTTGTAGTATCACTGTATTCATCTCTGTTCTGGAACTGTACCTTCTAAAAGCTACCATACATTTACACTCTGGATATTCCTGCATGACCAGTAGAAAGTTATACTAGTGATGACAAATTATGTTGATAAGTTTAAACATGCCTTAAAAAAATTTCTCCATATTGGCTCCTTTTACTCATTGCGGGAATATCTAGATTGGAGAATGGAAAATCTTGCTTCTTACAAGTAACTCATAATCTGATTGCTGATTGCGTGGTTGATGTAATCTTCTGTCTTGAATTTATGCAGCTTTTCGTTTTGATAAGCATGATTTATATGTATTGTTTACCTGTAGAATTGCCTGTATGTTTTTTGCTGATAGTATTACGATATGACAAGTCCTGTATCAATGTATTTGGATTTATGGGAATATGAAATAAAGAAAGAAAGAAAGAAAGAAAGAAGGAAAGATAATTGGTCATAAGTGTGCAAATTTATAATGCATTTAACTCAGTTAATTTAGGTAATTTAAATGAAATTGTATTAATTTTATTTTTTTATAGTAACGTTTTTTTAAAATTATGTTTATTAATTATAATTTTAATTATTTTTTATTTTATTATCTATGTTAATTGACTAATGTATGTGATTTTAATTATGTAACTCATGTAATTTATTATATGTATCTGGACACATCTATTATCAAAGGGACTATTTCCACATCCTAGGCTTTTTACCTGTATGGATATATGGAAAATAAAGGAAATGAATGAATGAAAGGGTGAACTGGGAATAACGCAAGAAAAGAGTATGACCTCTTTTGCAGTGCTGCCTTCATATCACATGATTAACTGGCACATGTGTTCAATCTATGAATTGACAAATGTGAGAAAGTAAAATTAATGCTCTAGGTAAACAACAATCACATCTACTTTTATTTCCCTTATACTAGGGTGACAAGACATCCCATTTTGGACTGAGGTGTCCTGTTGTCCCAACAAAGATTAAACAGGATGCCAAACAGTCCTGTGTTTTCTGAAAGTCACATTATCCTAGCCATTTCATAAATGGTACTTGGGTGTAACAAGTGTTATGTCTCACATGCACACCACAGTATGGAATAGTGACTATGCAGTTTCAGTCATTACATTGCTGTTTTTTTAATGATCCAATTTCCATTGATTGGTTTCATTTCTTAAACAGTTAATTGAATATATGCTACAATATTGTATAAAAAAGAAATTAGAAACTCTCAGTATTTAAGGCACTGAAGTGCCCAAACAACTTGATAACTTAGGAAGCAAAATAAAAAGCAGAAGAGATGAAAATTTTCAGATCTCAAAGTCTGTATTGTTAGTATCAGATTTTGAAGGCTATTACACCAATTAACAATTCATCAGAGTAATTACTTTGTTGTATAACACATTTTTATTGCATGCAGAAATGTGGTGTAACCAGCCTCAATTACTGCAAGAAATTTGTTCATCCAATGAGTACAAAATTCTGCCTAAGAGGGGGAATCAACTTCTTCAGCAGCAGGTGAAAATGTATGGCTCCCAAGCAAGATCACAGAAAAAAGTGTGCCCAATTTTTTATTATTTTTTAGCTGGTCACCTTACCTCTTGCTCACAAGCTTAATTCCAACAGATGCATGGAGATCAAGTTAATTACAAAGAGAAATAGCAAAATAGATTTTCTGCTTCTGCTTTCCTTTTTAAGACCTACAGAATTAGAATGAAATGACACATCATCACATATTCCCTACTGAACATAATAAAGAAAATACTCAAATCAAATCCTGTTCCATGAATGATCTTCACCGAATTCAACATTTCCAATGCATGAACCTGCATTACACGTATCCACTAAAAGAGAAAGATTAGGTTACATATTCCAACAGACAGTCAGAATTCAAAATTTGTTAAAATTATTGAACAAACTGAAAAGGAAAGACTTCTGAAGAAAAAAGAAACTGGAGCCCTTTCATCCATCAACATGTATACAATAGAAACAATGAAGAGAAAACAGGCTCTTTTTCACTTGAAGATATGTTTAAGCATGTAAGCTGCGCATAAACTGCAGAAATTCAGTGGTATTCATTTATTATTAAATTTTTCTTTTATGAGGGTACATACAACACAGAAATAAGAGTGCAAGGCAAGTGATGTATCATGTGACAACCATGTGTACTTCCAGTGGATATCTATGAAATATGGCTGGTAGTGCCAATGCAAGCTGATAAGCTCAGAGGCATAAGTCCAGTTCAGCCACGTTAATGTACATGTTCTGAAATTTAAGCATGGTGTTAAATCTATGGTACAGAAGAATTTGTGGCTAACTGTAACATGAAACAATTATATGATATACCTGTCTGTGGGTGACATTCCTCATAAAATATGAAGATCATAAAAAACTGTCTATACTGCTTGCAGCTGTTATGTGAAAGAAATTGGTGGTAGCAACACAAGTCAGTGGTAAAGCCACAACTCAATAATGTTCATAACTTGTGCGACCGGCAAATGCTGCGTACCTACCACGTTTACTTGCCATCTTTCCAATTTTTCTCCATTGCATGTGCTCAGGTAGCAGGATGAGATTGTTTTGTGTTTTGAGTTCTTGTAAAATGGTGCTGAGGAGTTATGAAAATGGGGGTGTTTTCTGGAGTTCAACAGATCAAAATCTCAGCAATATGACATAATACACATACACTATAATAGGATACTTTAACATTGTTTTATCTCTAAGTATTTAGAGCTATATGACTGGAAAAAAAGTACCCAGGGTACATTTACACCAAGGCAAAAAGCTCTCCAGGCAAGTGGTAAAACACAGTCAGAGAAATATGTCTTATGCACCACAGCTGGCCATTTAAGGATAAGTTAAAAGTGTCCTCAAAAATGGGGTTTTGCTGAAATTCACAACGCTGGCAGCAGCAAAAACACTGTTTATAACCAAATGACCAGCTGTCACATTCTGTGCAGTACATGCATGACAGGAAAGCCATGGAGAGCAAAATATTTGTTTTTGGAATGTACAATTATGCAAAATAATTATAAAATTTGTCAGGGATCAAAAAATGTTGAGAAAGTAAAGGAACTTTGTTATTTCATGAATGGTGCAATTCAAAAAACGACTAAGAACAAAGTTTAATTTGGAGATCACAAAAAGGAAAAAACAACAAAAGGTTTCAGAGCTGTAACTGGGGGGGGGACTAAACTATTTCCTGTATTACTAAAGAAACAAACCTTAAAAATGTGTTAGGCAAAAAAACATATAGGAACATTTATGATGTGGGGTATCACTCTGAAAATGATCATCTTTTTAATGATGGAATGTTAAAAAAGTTATGAATGAATATATTACTTTTTGAGAGAAATGACACATTACGGTCCTTGTAGGGAGGTTTCCACTGATATATACTCCCACTCACAATGTGTGGGTATGTTAGTTCACAGCAAATCACTACTCAATAGATTCAGGTAATGTTCAATCATAAGACATGTTGGGCAACAATCTGCCAAGATATTAAGAAGATAAGGTCATCGCTATGCCTAAACAACATGCCATGAAAATATAGGTAGACTGGAGGTAAAGATTCATCTACTCCCAGTCTTGACATAAGATGGAACTTTACGTTACAGATGCTTTATCCCTGGAGGAGCCCAATACTCACTGGATAAAGGCTGGGTGGCCCCATGGCTTGACTGGCTAGTGTTGTAAAGATAAGAAATCAAACTCTGGTTGTCCTGCCCACAGCCAACCACTATATTTACTGAGCACTCCCTGTTTGTGATCGAGATACTCCTACAGCAGAAAAAAGAAGGGGGGAGGGGGAGGAAGACGGGATTTCCATAATTTCATCCTAACATTCTCTCCAGAAACACTGTTCTATTATAGCCACCTCCCCCCTCCCTAAATCACTATACAGTATCCTAATTATTTTGTACATCATGAAAATATCCTGCTGCCTACATTCAATGATGGTTTGTACCACAAGGCATGAATGGGCAGCCAGAAATATTGAGTACATTAAATAATTGAAAGAAATAAAAGGCCCAAACAAACATACACACACATATGCACTCATACACATCTGCAGGAGAAGACAATGACTTATGTAATATGTTGTCCAAGACACTTACCTGTGCTAAACATGTGCAAATCCAAATGGAATAAAATATGGGGTTTGTAAAAATGCCTTCAAACACATTCCGCTGGCCATGAATTTTTCTCGCATTGATTTCATTAAACAACGTCATCATAACAAATGTGTTAAATATAATGGTGAAATGTTGACTGGGCTTGGAACCATATTCAGTTCCCCTTCCACTAGGAATGTCCAGCATTTTGTCTCCTGGAAAGTAAAATTACATTTCTAACATAAGGTATCTACTTTTGACTCTTTGGCATGCCTTATATCTTGCTACATTTTAGGTGTCATAAAAAGGTCACTAACAATCAATGTACAGTGAAAGGGGACTATAGATAGCTTTCTGATGATATTATATAAGTGTACCATGTTTTATAGGTAACATGAAATATATGTGGCTTTGAATTTTGGGATTAGGCTGCACTGAAGTTTGAGAGTTTTTGAAAATTTCAGCAAACCTTGCAGTTGTTATTTTCTGGGTTAATGACTTTTAAAAGGGGTTTGGAAGCTCTTACATAGGATGTCCCACAAAAAAATGTCAATATTCTGGGAGGTCATTATATCAGTCATTCTAGCAAAAGTGTATATGTACTAGTGTCGTATTCTGAATGGTATCTGAGACAGAGCTATTTTCACGTACAGTTCCAATATCACTGATCAGAAAGAGATATTACATACTGTTTCTAATACTGGTATTTTTTGTTCAAGTGAACAAGATGGTACAGTTTACCTAGTATAATACAATTTAAAAAATTCCACCATCAACATCAATGCACTTTGTAACTCCTCTGAGTGCATCTTGATATTCCTTTATGCAGGCAATAAAATCTGTAGTTGTATCTCAGAAACTGTTTGGAATAAGACACACATACATATAAACATTTTGCTTAGAATTACTGATACAATGACCTCCCACAATATTGACCTTTCCTCCTGGGACACCTGTATAGTCCAAAAATTCAAAGGCACACACAATCCAGCCACAGAAATCTAAGGACTAAAAAGATGAAACACTTTATAGTAATGGTCGCATATTTTCTGAGACCTCAGCAGGACATTTGTAAAGTATGTGGAACAAGCACCGTTCATACACAGATTCATAAGGATTATTGATTCTAACCAAAAGCCAGAAATTTCTATATATCAGTGTGAATAGCAGATTTTATTAAAAAATGTTAAGCTTTGGTACAAGTCTGAGAACAAAAGTTCATGACAAAGTGGTTAAAGAAGTGCACAGATTTATATCAGAAGTGACTAACCACAAACAATGAATGCCAAAACATAACCCTCACAAACAGACAAAAGAAAAATCCAGAAAATAAATATAAAATTTTTCAGAGGAACTGGAATTAGAAATTTGTTAATAGAGTTATAAGAGAAATAAGATTACAGTGGTTTGGTTATGTACAAAGAAATGATAGAATATGGACACCAAGCAAAATACAATTAAAATTTAAAGGATAGAGACCTATGAGACAACCAAGAACATGCAGATTTAGCCAAATACTAGAAGACATTAAGAAAGGAGGGAAAATCTGGCTATTAATTGAAAAGGAAATGATCCAGGAAGATAGAAGAGATGAAAGACTGAAAGATGATAAAGGATGATATTTTGTATGCAGAAATTGTGCAAGTAATTCCATTTTGATGGCAGAAAGTAAGTCTCAGAGATGAATAATATTGTGCAGTGTTTGTGTTTCTCACCCTTATGTGAAAGAGATCTGAATCACTGACTTCACATACACACAAAAATGCCACAACTAATGTTACTCTGCAGTAAGTCATGTACAGATACTCCAGTCTTGAAAAAATATTATACTTCTGACCAGGGCTTGAGGTGGGGTGGGATGCAGCGGGATGGCATCCCGGTTCTTTTCTAAATGGCTTAAAAGCATCCCATTACTTCTTTGGCAGTAAATGCAATGTACAATACCCAGGGCTTGAGGTGGGGCGGGATGGCATCCCGGTTCTATTTTCATTCCACCTCAAGCACTGCTTTTGACACATATTAAAGGGTTATGATGATGGTGTATAGCATTCTGAATTACTGGGTTTTTGGACTCTGTCCATTGTCTGGTATTCTGAGAACTAGAGAACACAATGCTTCAGAAACTGTTCTCTTACTGTTCTCAGGTGAGGGGGGAGACACCTACTCTGTTTGGTCTCTTAGAAAGAGTTAACCTCAATCACTGCCCATTAATACAATTAGGCTAATATCAGACATTATTCCAGGTGATCATTCAGTTATTAGATAAACCTCTGAATTCCTTCAGTGCTGAAATTATTTTTGTACAAATGGTAGGGTACCTGAAGCCACATGTGTTTGTGAAAGCACAGTCCTGTCCCAGTAACTGTACAGATGTTTGTGAAAGCACAGTCCTGTCCCAGTAACTGTACAGATAAGGTAAGGTAAGATAAAGTAAAGCAAAGGCAAAATTGTAAGGTAGAGCTATCCTGTAGCAGGCCATGAAGACCCAAAGGGTTCTGAGACATCGAGGCTCCAATATATTTCCTAGACAATTGGCTCACAGATGGTGATAAGGTTGTCAGCCTTATGCGCCAGCTGCCCTTTAGCCCCTAGGAAGATTTCTGGTGCTCATTTCTGTTAGAGGCTGAGACAACCCCAGAGCCATACTTCAGCTGGAAGGATTAGGTAAACTGAGAAAAAAAGAATCCATCTCATCGGGACTCGAACCCGCGACCTTCCGGCTTGTAGCATAGTGTCACAACTAACTATGATACCTTGTGCCCCCCAGCAAAGTTATCACTGTACTTAATTAACTGAGTGCATCCTGACAAGGGACCAGAGGTAGAGCTCCACGTACCTTGAGTAATGAGATAGGAACATTACCCCTAGACTATGGAGGCTGCTTGCAAACGGTAACTTAAAATACTTAGAAATTATTTTTTTCCCTTTGAAGGAGGAATGGGGGGGGGGATTTACCAACAAAGAAACAAAGGAAGCCAGGAAGAAATAGAAAATTAAAGGAAAAAGTACATCTACTTCACTTACTGGGCCCTAAATTATTATTATACATGCAGCTACCTTCAGCAACCTAAGGAAATACATGTAATGCAATCATAATTAAAGTTTCTCACCTCTTTCATATTCATTCTGTAAATAAGGTGAATAATTTTCTAATGACAAATAGATGAAGTACCTGTATATGATGGTTAAAATTATGGAAAAGCACCAACTTACCTACAAAGAGTAAGGCAAAGATAACACCAAGCTGATAAATTGCCTGTCCCAGTATATTTTTCATCATTGTTCTGGAGATGAGTGGTTTTGTCCTTCCATAGGGCTTCCTCAGCAAGAGATCAGGTGTGGGCAATTCTGTTGCTAAAGCCAGGGAGGCCAATGTGTCCATAATCAAGTTAACCCATAACATTTGTACAGCCTAGAACAGCAGAACACACTCATTACTTCTGCCTAATAGTCAATGCAAAAAGAAAACCAAAACTTCTTGCTAACTCTCAACACCGCTGGATGCGTCTGTGACTGCCAGATAGTGAAGTGGTGTAACACGTGTTTGTCACATTCTCGTTTTGCTCAAGATGACGGCACACTTGGAACAGCGATACTGCATTAAGTTTGGTCAGAAACTTGAGGATACCCAAGCGGAAACAATCCACAAAATTCAGCAGGCTTTCGGCGATGATGCAATGGGGGCCACTCAAATTAAAGAGTGGTTCAACCACTTTAAAGACTGCTGTATGTCGGCAGACAGTGACCAGCGTTCCGGGAGACCGTCGAGGAGCTGAAATACTGATGCTATTGAAAAAGTGCAGACACTCATCCTGGAGGACCATCTTTTGACCATCTGGGAAGTTGCTGATGAGGTTGGGATCAGCAGAGGTTCCGCAAACACAATTTTAACTGAGGATTTGTGCATGCAAAGAGTGGCGGCAAAATTTGTGCCCCAAGCTGCTTTCGCCAGAGCAGCAACAACTCCACCTTGAGGTCGCGCAGGACATGCTGGAGTGCGCCAACAGGGATCCTGAGTTCCTGAAGACTATGATCACTGGAGTCATGGGTGCATTGATGTGACCCAGAAACCAAGGTCCAGGCGTCACAGTGGAAGCATCCAACATCGCCGAGGCCCAAAAAAGCACAACAGGTCCAGAGCAATGTGAAGGTGATACTGACTGTTCTTTTTGATTACCAGGGTGTTGTGTATCATGAGTACACACCACTAGGCCAAACTGTCAATAAGGAGTCAATAAGACGTCCTCTGCCATCTTCGTGATGCAGTTTGGTGCAAGAGACCAGAGCTGTGGGACACATGCAACTGGCATCTGAATCATGACAACGACTTAGCTCATTCATTACACCTGATCCAGGGTTTCCTGGCCAAGCACGGCATTCTGCAGGTTCGCCAGGCTCCCGACTCTCCTGACATGGTTCCTTGTGATTTCTGGCTGTTCCCGAGATTGAAGACACCACTAAAAGGCTCTCGTTTTGACAGCCGCGAGGACATCATACAGAATGCAATGGCACAGCTGCACACCATTCCAAAAGAAGCCTTCCAGAATTGCTTCCAGCGATGAAAGGGCCGCTGGGCTAAGTGTGTGAGTCACAAGGGGCCTACTCTGAAGAGGACTAGGTATTGTAACCACCCAGATACAGAACTTTGTTTTCCTAGCCCAAGATCAGATACTTCTTGGACAAAATAGTATGCAACCCCGCCCTTGGTGGTAGGAGTGAAAAACTATGGAAGTGTGAGATCCGAGGTTCTCATGACAGTAATTATTAAGATTACTGTCTCTGAGATATGAAACCACACAGTTTGGTGTACAATTACATCAAAGGTGCTGACTGTGTTGTCATCTTGGTGTCCTGGAAGTGTGGTCATGTCTACATTGGACAGACTTGACTGTTCCAATGAGACAAGGGTGAAAGAGCACCATGGGCATATCCAGATGCCAGCAGTGGCAAAACCCAGCATTAACTCCAAAACATCAGCATTCTTTTCATTAAACTGAGAAGCACTGATGTACAGCCAGTCATTAGGTAGGTGATAGAGATTAAGCCTCATCATAACAACATGAACAAGGAAGATAGCCTTTCCCTAAGCAAGTCATATAGGCCTCTTTTCTGCTCCTTGATGGAATGCAGGACACCTGAGGATATAATGTGACTTCTGGACTCTATAGCTTGGTTGTTACTGGGGACTTCCGGAAACTGTCCTTTTCATAGTCTCAGTCAATGGCCTTTGTCAGTGCTTTAATTCCTTTTCTTTCCTTTCCACCTGCTCTGTTTTTCTCAACTTTTTTTTTTCCATTATGACTCTTATCTTCAATTTTACTTATGCAATATAATGTTTTCCTTACTGTATTATACTTTCCTCACACTTATTTTTATCTCCTTTAATTTTAACCTTATTTTGTTCTTGTATTTCCTTTCCACTCTCCCATTTGATTGATTGTGACACCCTTCTTTTAATTCCATTTTATTTTATTTACAGTATTTTTATTTTCTTTATTCCTTATATCTCATCTTTTATCTCTCTCCCTACTCTTCCTATCCACAAGCCTGACTCATGTTCCCATTCAGTTTACACTACTGCCATTGTGCATCCTTGGCCTCTTCATATCTATGAGTTTGGCCATTTTTTATTTTATTTACAGTATTTTTATTTTCTTTATTCCTTATATCTCATCTTTTATCTCTCTCCCTACTCTTCCTATCCACAAGCCTGACTCATGTTCCCATTCAGTTTACACTACTGCCATTGTGCATCCTTGGCCTCTTCATATCTATGAGTTTGGCCATTATAAGGATAACAGGATTTCACTTTATACTATTCCCACTGGTTTACTCTTACCCCCAATCCTTGTCTTGCATCATGGCTTACTATTTACCCTGAAGATAGAGACAGCAGGTTTATCCAAAATGTTCAACTGAGGGTGTTTGCGAACAGGGTGTTGAGGAGAATATTTGGACTGAAGAGAGATGAAGTGACAAGAGGATGGAGGAAACTGCTCAATGAGGAGCTTCATAACTTGTGGTCTTCTCCAAGTATAATTAGAATGATCAAGTTAAGGAGGATGAGATGGGCAGGGCATGTAGCATGGTGGAGATGAGGAATGCATATAGGCTATTGGTGGGAAAGCCAGAAGGAAGCAGACCACTGGGAAGACCAAGCGTAGGGGGGTGGACAATATTAAAATGGATCTTGGAGAGACAGGATGGGATAGTATGGATTGGACTGGTCTGGCTCAGGATAGGGACCAGTGGAGGGCTCTTGTGAACATGATAATGAACCTTTGGATTCCATAAAATGTTGGGAATTTCTTGAGTAGCTGCACAATTGGCAGCTTCTCAAGAAGGGCTCAGCTCCATGAGTGAGTGAGTTAGGAAAGTTCTATGCAACTACACTGTATCACATCCCAGAAGACAATAAATAATCTTCAACTACAACAGTGTTAGCTCGAAATGTTTATGTTTCAGCTATAAAGTTCACTGCAATTATCCTAAAAATCAGGAACATTTCATAGCATCTTCTGCACAACCCTACACATGCACCCATATGCAGCAAAACATGATAATAATGGAGTTCCAAAGGACCTGAACATTCTCCTGTTTTAAAAAGGTTTTGATTTCTTGCAGATAACTACTTGCAGACAAATATATTGCTAATCTCAGTCTATCACAGGTAGACTACAATGCTGGGATAAAAACTACAGAAGCTCCCCTTTCAAAATCATATGTTTATCTCCAAGCAATAACAATTTAATAAATCTATTTGCTAAAAATGAATAACACACCGTAATAATATGCCTGACTGTGAACTCTGTATGTGGTACAGTTCTATGTTTGTATGTACATAGCTGTACAGAAATAAATTATGTGAGTACACTATTCAACTACTCTCCCATACGTCTTCATGATGTAGTGCTTAGTTAGTTAAGCACATCTACGTGCATGATTATCTATTTAGTATAGTAGATGTAAACAGAGCAGTTTCTTCTTAACTAAGGATCTCAAGTATTTTGTAAATATTTCCCCCCTCCCCTCCCAAAAATTGACAAAAAAAAGGTAACCCATCAAGATGGTTAATGAGAGGGATAAAAGTATTTGGGCAGAGGGTGTGAGCGTTATATTTGTTAAAGAAAGAGATGTCTTTGTCCAGTACAACATTGAACTATATAAAGAAATATCAAATTACTTATAAGAAAGAGATATCGGAAGCAGAGAAGAGAAAATGACAGAATTATTTCAAGGTCAATAAACCATATCACGGCATTATGGCAAATAATAAGAAATGAATCAGGGAATTATCAAACAACAAATTTGAAACATTTCTTTCAAAATAGGCTCCATGATAGTTACAAATCCACAGCATATCTCATCAATTTAATGCTTTTTGTAGAGAATGTGGACAGGATGTTAAATCAAAATAAGGATTGTAAATTTGGTCATGATATTGTTAGTAATAAAATATTAAATTCGAATTCCATGTTTTTTGGCACCAGTCACTGAAGATGAGGTATTAAATGTAACCAGTAAACCAAAAGGTAAATTATTAGGGGGCTATGATGAAATACCGGAAAAGCTAGTACAAAAAAGTATTCAGTTTATTAAAAAACAACTGAACTTTATATTTAACATTTCTTTATGTTCGGGAACGTTCCCAAATTTGATGAAGATTAAAACAGTTCAGCCTATTCATACAAAGGAGGGAAAGAAGAAATTTCCCATTATGGATTAACTTAAATTTTTCTTTTGAAAATTCTTGAAATATTAATATATATAAAAGAGTAGTGAACCTTCCTAAACAAACACAGCATATCTGAGGCTCCAAGTGGCTTCAGAGAGAAGAAATCTATCAATACAGCACCACAAACCTTTATTGAAGATACCCAGAAAGCATTAGATGATAAGCTATTAGTTATGGACATATTTTTAGATTTAACTAATGCCTTTGACATAATAAACCATAAACTACTGCTTGCTAAATTGAGGATGCATGGATTTAGAAGAAAAATATACTCGTGGATGAGTTTTCATCTTACTGGGAGAACTAAATTTGCGGAAATACAGCAAGTAGATGAAAAGACCTCAAATACAAAGACGTATAATTAGTAATGTAAAGCAATAAAATATGGCATATCTCAGGGTTCTGTTTTGGGACCCATTTTGTTCTTGTTGTTTACAAATTATTTGCCTCACGCTGTCCTGAAAGCTAAGGTGGTGTTATTTGCGGATGACACAAATATATTACTCACTGAGAAAAATCTCACATCTTTAAGAGGGAAAATAGTAAAAGTTATGAAACAATTGGAAAATTGGTTCTTGACAAATAATCTTGTAATAAATATGGAAAAGGCAAAAGCAATACTATTTGAGGGAAGAAGATCTAGATTAATTCATGAACCTGTAACAACAAACAAACAATAAAGAAATAACTTATTTATCAAATTTAAAATTTTTAGGTATTTATATCACATAAAACTTAAGTGTGGCCACTCATAGACAATTCCTTTGTCAAAATTTGATTTGTTTCATTCTGGTCCATCACACTAATAACATCATGAAAAGTTAAGCAGTTCTGTCTAGTGTTACTGGTGAAGATTTTTCTTATTTAAATTATTTATGCCCTTACAGGTTTCGGTCTTCAGAGACTATCATCAGAGGGACACCTTTACATCAATACAGATAGAAGCCACTATTACAATACATGTTCTAAAAGTTAAAATGTATACATTCAATATTAACCTTTATCGGACGGGCCATTTAATTTCCGATAGGGGCAGCTGGACGGAGTTTACTTAAATGCCTGCCCTTCTAGAGCGATGAAATTGTAAGCATGTTTCTGAAAATGGTGTAATTTCTACATTTTTTATGATAAACGAACGAAATGAACGCTCCTTTAATGTAGAAAGAATATAGAATCAGATATTCTAATTTACAGATTTTAATATCTGCAAAAAAATGTTACACTCATTCCAAAAAAAAAAATCCCGAAATTCATATATTTTCTGCACCATGCGTTCTAGCAGTGTAATACATATTCTGCACCATGCGTTTTAGCAGTGTAAAAGTCCTTGTCGCCACCTCATACCATACTATCGCTTGTTGAAGCTTATTTATCGTATGGTACATGACGGTATGCAGAGACTGTGGGCGTCTGATATTTGTTTGCTGTTAGAAATACACATGATTACATTCTCAGAATATGGTGTTGCCAGATCGGTCATTCGTTCATTCATTGCAGTCAAACCATTGTGTTTGTAACGATTTTGAAACATCGCAATATGAGGTCAGCCACCCATGACATCATGAACCATTTTTGAAGGAGATATTCAGTTCAGCTAAGACGTGAATGAGATATTTGTATGTGTGGGTGCGATTTATGGCTTCTGGTCGTGGTCTAAGCACTGTGCTGGCAGTAAACCATTCACTGCTAGAGAGCCGTATAATTCACCATGGCCACACAACGACGTCGTATGGAAGATATTGAAATTGAAAAACAGCTGTTCAATGACACAGATTCGGACTGCTATTCAACCGATTCGGACAGTGGCGAAGAAAGTTGGAAT
>NW_019725425.1:203321-222295 GCF_002891405.2 Cryptotermes secundus
GTTCGTCCGATAAAAGTTAATAATATACAATTGGGTATAAAATCTAAAGTCTTTACAACTACAGTGGCTGTTCCAATACATTAAAATATTTATAACTGGTTTGTTAAAACTCTACTGGGATTCGTAAACCAAGAAGGTTCGTGTTGTCCCTCTTATAATTCTTTTTTTGATGGTGGCCAAATGTGTGCCGCCTTGTCATTCTCGAGAAGAGGGTTCTGCAGATATATTATGGGTATGTTGTATTATTTCAGCAATCCTATTACGTTTTATAAAAACTTTTCTTATTTTGGTCTACCTTTGATATTGTCCTGTATCTGTTTGTGGCACGCTGTGTTGCTTTTACTGTTCTTGGGTGTGTTATATTCCTTGTGTCTATGACGTCAGTGTGGGCGTGTACCGACGTTGTATTATGAGGTTGAACATGTTATACATCCATATATATCGCTTTAATAAGCTCAAATAATTGATGGAAGAATAAAAACACAAAAAGGAAAGTGATAACCAGTATACCATGTTTGACTTTGTCAAAAATTAAACAAACCCTCTTTATTTGATTAAATCCTTATGTGACTCAGTAATTATACCTCTATTAAGAAATGTTAATTTTACAAAATTTGAATCTATATTAAAATATGTATTATATTTTGGAGTGGGGACAGTAAATGACAATGATGAAGTATTTAAAATACAGAAAAAAGATCTAAGACTTATTAAAGGGAGTTAAAAACAGTGTGTCTTGTAGAAGTTTGTTTGGTGACTTTAAGATTTTAACTGTAACTTCATTATATATATTAGAGATCTTGTGCTCTATAAAAAAAATAAGATCTGACTCAATATACCGATATTCATAAGTGTAACACAAAAGGGGAAGAGTATTTGTAGGTTCAATTACGAAACACTGCTTGTTGTAAAAAAAGTGTAACATGAGAATAAAAATACATAACTTACCCTTCAAATTAAAAATAACAGAAGATGGTAAGGTTTTTAAAAAGAAATTTAAAAAGTTATTTAGTACAAAACTTTTTCTATTCTCTACAAGAGGTTTTTAGTAACAACGATAGATGGTAGTTTGGTAATTTGAGTTAGTTTCAATATGATACGGAAGTATCTTGTAGATTTTAATATTAGTAATGTTATAGGAATGCCTACTGCCCTACTCTGTATTTTTTTTCTTACAGGAACGAGATCAAGGATAACAGAGTATTTTGTGCCGGGAAAGAAGGATCTGGTCTTGAGGCATACAGCGGTGTCGTGTTTTAAACAATTATATTAGTTCTATTATTAGAATCATCACTGTATTATCTTAGTATATTATTATATCATTATATTATTTTATTATTATTATTTGTCTTTATTACTGTAAAGTATTTTACTTTTCCTATATCATGCATAATGATCCATGGATATGAAGTAAATAAATAAATAAATAAATATATAAGTATATAGATGGTCTTTGGACTGCTAACTTCACTAAATGTGTGATGCTTTGTTTTACATGGCTGACTTGTGTTTTTGCTGGTTTAAGTATATTTATTGCTTCATAGTGAATTGCTGGGAGTAGTCATCCATGGTTGGTAAGCTATAGCAAGGGGTTATTGATTAAAAAGGGACTGTATTGTACATTGTCTTGTATATTGTTTTGTACATTTTTAAAAGTTGTTGACATGTAGTGTTAGTAGATAATATAGGGTTCTGACAATGGTGTATAACACACAGAGATACTGGGTTTTCGGACTTTGTCCACCATCTGGATTCTAAATAACTAGGAGAAAACACAATGTTTCAAAAACTGGATCTATTTTCATCCTCAGGTGAGGGAAGACACCTACTCTGTTGGGTCCCTTTTTGGAGGAGCGTCAACTATTGAAAGGCGTCTTTACAGAGAAGGCTTTGGGGATGATGTCCTGAGATTTGCATCTCCTAAGGAAAGTTATATGATTGAGGGTTTTAGCTAACTGAATTTTCAAGCGTTCTAATTTTCTAAAGGAAGGGTATATACCGGGTCCATACAAGTTGTACAAGCAGATACTATAGGGTTCTGATGATGGGGTATAACACACATAGATACTGGGTTTTCGGACTTTGTCCAGTGGCCGGATTCTAAATAACTAAGAAAAAACACAACGTTTCGGAAACTGGATCTGTTTCCGTCCTCAGGTGAGGGAAGACACCTACTCTGTTGGGTCCCTGGGTCCAGTGATTTAGGCTAGCTCTTTCTAAGGGACCCAACAGAGTAGGTGTCTTCCCTCACCTGAGGATGGAAACAGATCTAGTTTCTGACACATTGTGTTTTTTCTTAGTTATTTAGAATCCGGACAATGGACAAAGTCCAAAAACCCAGTATCTCTATGTAGTGTTAGGTTGTTTTCAACTGACTTGTCCAATTTTCCTTGTATAACATATGGATGTTACAGAAATTATCAATTTTATCAATTATCAGCAGTCATTTCTTAACAAAAAATATCTTGTAGGATAAAGTAATTTCAGTTACATCTTAATATATTGTATAGTTTTAAGGACTTATTTATAAAGTAATTTCGTACATGATTAGGTTTGCTGCAGATTAATTTGTCCTGGAAATATGTTTCTTTTAATTTACTGTATTTCTAGATATCTTATCAGGGTAGTATACCATACTCTGATTGGTTCCACATTCTGCTTACTACAATCTTTGTTCCTGGGGTATATATAAGTACCACTGGTAAAGGCTTATTGATGGTCAATGGAAATCATTTCCTTCACATCTTAATTTTTCATCCCCTTTCTTTCTTGCTTTCTTTCCTTTATTCCAATTTGCAACTAAATCTCTTTCCATCATTTCTCCATTAAAATAAATTTTTATTCTTCACATGTGACAGTTTCAGACATAGGATTGATACTTCTGATTTAACAAATTCTTATGATGTTATTAACGACGATATTTTGCTAGAAAAATTAGAGCATTATGGGATAAGAGGGCAAATTAATGTCTGGCTAAAATCATATCTAACACTGAGGGCACTATATGTGGAATTAATTTCTAAGGGCAACAGAGAGTGTATGAATCATTCTAATTAAAAAATAAGGAATGTAAAGGTAGGGATTCCACAAGGGTCAACCTTGGGCCCATTTTTGTTTTTGATTTACATAAATGACCTACCCCTCCATATAACTAATGGGGAAGTGGTGCTATTTGCAGATGATACCAGTATACTGGTAACAGAAAAGAACAAAAATATTCTTCAAGACAAAATAGATAAGGTAATGAAGCAATCTGAATCTTGGTTTTCAATGAATAATATGGTTATAAATAATGAGAAGACTACAGCAATGTATTTCCATATGAATAAACTACAAGATAGCATTGAGCCAGTAATTACCTTTAAAAATATAATAATTAATTATACAGCACAGTTTACGTTTCTTGGTATTAATTTAACCCACAAATTAAAATGGAACATTCATATTCAGTCGGTCTGTACAAAGCTCAGTAAGGTGTGTTACATTATTAAAGCTTTGAAAGGCGAAGTAAGCCCATATGTCCTTAGGAATGTGTACTTTGCTAAATTCCAATCTCAAATGAGTTATGGTTTGATATTTTGGGGGGGAGAAAGTGAAAGTAAAAAAATTNGACATTTCCTATTACATAAATATTTTCCAGGTACAATTCTTTCCCATTTGTGACAGGAACGTTCCATTTCATACACATTTCAAAAAGCACATTTTAATGTAAAGCAAAATTGCTGTATATGAATGGACAACAATAAATATTCAAGTAGAATATTATTTATACTACTGTTTTATATTTCCATGTCTGGGATGGATATTATTCACTGGAGGTAATTTTGGTACTGCTGTTACTCTACATTTTCAGGATCAGACAGATTTTTTGAGGTAAACAAGTTTCATTTAATCCAGATTTCATACATATGCTGGCTCTGAAACAGTTATGTGAATAAAATAATTACGGTGACACAGAACAAGTTTCTATACCTTGAGGGGACTATCCCGCACAGCACATGCACCGATGAAGGCAACAATTACAGCTACCACATTAACAGTAAGCTGGAACTGCAGGAACTTGGCTATGCTGTCATAGACATTGCGACCCCACATCACAGCTTTCACAATACTGCTAAAATTGTCATCTGTTAGAATGATGTCCGAGGCCTCCTTAGCCACGTCTGTGCCCGCAATTCCCTGTAAAGTGATTGCATTCATATCACTACAGAACTCTTGATAATCCTGGGTATAAAACTGAAATATTTTACTGACTTGAAAATAAGTTGAAATAAGTTGACATTACTGGATTATTAAATCTAACCTAAATTTATCATATCATCAACATGCATGGCATAACTATTCCTACTGTGTAGCTAAATTTATGTTTAATGCTGACTGAAAAGGCAAAAGTACATCTGAGTTTTCACCTCATTTCAGTTATAACACTGTGAATTTTTTAAAATTCAATGAACACTAATTCGTTTTAATGGATCAAATACTACATATGGGCAATTGCTGGAGATTCTCTGACATGAAAATTTCCTTCACTGGACAATATCATTACTTCACCTAAGGTAAATGACTAAAAAAAGAGCATTGTGGGCTAGTGAGAATAAGCAACAACATTAGAATATGTGAAGCAAAGGTAAACATAAAATGATGCGATTTGCTAGGGTAGTCTTGAGGTGAAATTTGCTATTGTGCTTGTAGACTGTTGGTGTGCTTTGCTGTTGCTCTTTTATAAACATCCTTCTATATATAAATGTTTCACTGTGCTGCTATTTTGAGTTTGCTGTTTTAAAAGAAGCAGCTGTGTTGCGTTTTGACATTTATATTCTGTTTGCTGTGGTATTTAGTAGTTCCTGTGAATGGTAGGTGGTAAAATTGTCCTTGTATTTTAATTAAATATGCACCATGCCACGGAAACATANGAAAAGAGCTCCTGCTAGCCATTGGACAGAAGGTTGGATGGGCCCTCAAGCTGATCTGGATGATATGGACACAAGAAAAATCTCTTGTCCCTGCTGGAATCGAACTCTAATTCCTCAGCTTTCCAACCCATAGCCCATTGTTATAATGACTGAGCTATTCTAGCTCCTGCACTTGAAGTGTAAGCACTCCCCTCAGTACTTTAATTATTATAATTTAATGACTAATGATTAAGATTCATGAAATAATCTTTGTCACAAAACCTTGAGAATCAATTTTACAAATGATTTTGTATGGCTACAAACTACAGTCCCTTATTCTGAAGAAGGAACATATAATGCAAGTATTGCACAGTATCTGAAAACAGAGAATTGAGGAGAATATCTGAACTTACAGAAAGAGAAAGTATGGAGTATATATATCACATAATGATGAACTACCATGATCTATATGAGTACAGCTCACCAAGCACTATCATGACTGTAATTGTTAGACATGTAGATAAAATGTGACAACAAAAAATCTACTCAGAAATTTGAAGCAGAAACCTTTTAAGAGACCACATGAAGACAGAAAAGACTGGACAGTAATACCAAATTGCATCTCAGGTAAGCAGGTTGTAAGAATGTGAACTGGTCCAGAACTGTGTATTCAGTAGTAGGGGTTGAGTCTTTGCTTTCCACTAATAAAAGATCACTATATTTTACAAGTAATCATCAAAGAATTTAACAGCATTAAAGTTCACCAAACACAACTGCTATTTCATTTGTTGCATTACTTACCATAGCAAATCCAACATCGGCCTTCTTCAGGGCTGGCCCATCATTGGTCCCATCTCCAGTAACAGCAACCACTTCACGATTTTCACTAACTTTACTGTCTATAATGCCCTTCACCAAAGTATATTTATCTGTTGGAGAGGACCTAGCTAACACACGCAGTTTGGGCCATACTCTGTCCAGTAAATGCTGTTGAACCTACGTGCACAACACACAGCCATACAGTTACAAACACAAATAAAAAAATTCTCTGATTGTAGAACTATAACAGTATAAATCTGTGTGTGGCCACCTTGTTGACACCCTTTCTGTGATGTAAACACCTTAAATGACAACAGTTACTTTATCAGTCACTGGGAATCAAGCAATGAAAATTATGATGCGGGATCTGATACTGTAAATTGATACATATGCATTAGTGTTGTGGAGAAATTTGCTGCCTCCATCTTCAGGGTAGAAGATAGAGGCTGCAGGTACCATAGAAATGTTGGTGTCTATCTACCAAATCTAGTGGTGTCACATCCCAAAGACAATAATTTTAAAATTCACATCCATGAGAACCTCAACTCTCATACAAGATATGAGAACACAATGCTGTCATTAGGAAGCAGGAAGGAACAAGCTTTTTGAATAAAATTTCTACAACTGATGAGGAAAGGCTACTTCATATCACGGGCTACCTACCTCATATAAGTGAACCACATTTGGTCTCAGTTTTCCTACATATAAAAATCTGTATGCAAAATTCTTATTTTATACCTATGCTTAGTATTTTATCAATTTCAGTCTTCTTTCGAGTTTAGTATACCAAAGGAACTGGAACTTCATTCTTGCTTTTACAACGAATGTTCAAATTTTAACTGAAATTTATTTTTCAAAAACCTTTCACAGGTGAAACAGAATGTTGCTTCAAACTGTTGTCATGACAGTGACTGTGCATACAACCAAGTAGGTTAAGAAAGGAGAAGCATGTGAGCACATGACAAGGAAGTCTGCTAATCACAGTTCTTCAGTATTCTAATAAAAAGATTATTCAAGACACATGAACCAACCACAAACCATGATATTGTCGCGTGTTTCCTAGGTAAAGCAACAAGAAATATGTGAGGATTCTTGGATTTGAACGGATATTTATTGGGCGATCACTCTTTACACCCACAAATGCAATTATTCACACTTGTAACGTCTTTGGACGTTTCTTCTTCAGTGTTACCACACTCTTGCACTGCTATTCTGAGTGAAGTGTCTGCTGCTCAGAGCTCAACTGTCCTTAGCTGTCGTTGGATACAAAGTGCTAAAGTAAGGGAAGAACTCTGCTGGTCTCTTGCTGAATACGAACTGTTGCATCTTACACTCAGATTGAATATGGAACACCTTGTCGAAGGGTTAATTCTGCCCACTGTTATGCAAACGATGCTTCAAACAATTCATTGCTTGGATATTGCTAGCTGTTGTATAGCAATGGATGCGTTTTGATTCCTAGCCATTGTCATGGGAACATAGCTTGTTGCCTAGTAAATCAACCCTAATCTCCTCAACGCTTCCAGCTTTCTAGCAGCATGACATGTTGCTCCCTCCTAAAGGCTGTTCATCCCGAACAGCCTAACAGTGTTTCCCTTTCCTTCGTTTTTTTTTTGTGTTCATTTTATGAGAGCTACATCCACCCCTTCCTTCAAGGGTGCTTGTCCCGAGCAGCACTTCATGTTCTCATCATCGTCCACAATTTTTCCTTTCTCTTTCTCATTCTCCACTTGCTGGGGAGGCAGGTGCTTCTACATTACCGTCTCCTCCTCTGTTTGCTGCTTCTGTTTACGTTTTGGCGGGGGTCGACTCCTCCACAAAGTGCAATTGTTGTTTTGTCGCTCCTGAAGGCGCTGATACCCCCACAGCGATGAGTTTCTCGCTTTCCGCAACCCGCCGAACATCGCGGTTGCTCCCTTTACGAATTCCAGCTTTAGGGTCTTCTTGAGAGTCTTGTAGACCGACCCTCTTCTTCCCAGAGGTGACAGCTATCTTGAGCTCCACCTGGGCATCTGTTCTTTCAGGGCTTGTCGTACCACATTGTCACTGGCAAGAATTTTCCCGACAGCGTTTTCCTTGCACTGTCCCACTTTCGCACGGCGGGTCGTACCTCTGTGGGTGATGGCCAATCTCTTCTGGGATCCACACTTTTCCCATGTTGTCTCCCTGCAGGCGACGGCCAATTTCTTTCGGCAACCGTCCCTGCCCTGAGTCCGTTCCTTCAGGTTTCCTCGTCGCTCTGTAGCAAACTTCCAGTTCCTACATTTCTTCTTCGGTCCTCCGACCGGCATATTTTCGGAGTCTTCTTTAGGAACCTCGTATTGTTGTGCGCCTCATGTTTCGTGTCCACTGAGGTCGGCTCTTCTTCTTCCATATGTGCCTCAGTTGTTTCTTTCAGCTTCGATTTCTTCCCGTGCCGTTTTCTGTCCGCTTCCATTCTCGTCTTGCATGGCTTTGTTCTTGAGGCCATCTCTTCTCACCGGGCTTTCCTTTCATCTCAGTCTGCCTTCCTACTGGCATCCATTTTGGCTATCATTCGTTGCATCATCCGTTCCGGGTCGGCTCTCATTTTCTCTCGTCAGCCTTCCTGTCTTCTCACATGGCCAGCAGGAGCTCCATTATCTGCTGTGACTCCATTGTTTTGGTGTGGTGTTGTACTTGCACTCTTGGGCCAATACTCTGTTCCAGAATCCAAGCCAATCCCGCTTCTGACACCAGTTGTCACATGTTTCCTATGTAATGTGACAAGAAATTTGTGTGGGTTCTCGGATTGGAACAAACATTTATTGTACAATCACTCTTTACACTCACAAGTACAGTTAATCACACTTATCACATCTTTGGAGGTTTCTTCTTCATGGTTATACACTCTTGCACTGCTAATCTCGGTGAAGTGTCTTCTGCTCTGCTCTGGTCTGCTCAGAGCACAACGGTCCTTAGCGCTGTTGGATATGAACTCACTGACTCACTCTGCTGGTCTCTTGCCAAATACGAATTGTTGTATCTTGCACTAGGACTGCACAGGGAACACCTTATCAAAGGGTTATTTTCGCCCGCTGCTATGCAAACACTGCTTCAAACAATTCATTGCTTGGATATTGCTAGCTGTTGTATAGCAATGGAGGCATTCTGATCCCTAGCCGTTGTCGCAGCAACGTTATTCGTTGCCTAGGAAATCAACCCTGATTTCCTCAACCATTCTGGCTTTCTGGCGGCATGCCACAATATGAAAACATGTGAACTCTACGAACTATCATCGGCAACGTTGACACCATAACCTATGGCAAAGTGACAGGCAGTAAAACAATATGAAATACCATTTCTGGTTTAAAATTTGACATTTTAGCAATCATATTACATAATGGTCAAGTGCTCAAATGAGACTATGTCTTCTACACATCAATGAGCTGACTAAGCTGAAACTTCCACAATGTCCTAAGGCTTCAATTTGCATCTTTAAAGAGCAAATAAGGATTTGGGGGGGGGGGAAATCAGGTTGAATGATGTCATACACAAGTGAGCACTCAAAGGCAGACACATATTAAACATCATTACATATAACAAATTACATACCACTATAAAGCAATACACTCAGTATTAGCAGCTACAATTCACAACTCTAGCACTTGTAAACAGTAGTGTCAAATCTTGCAAAAAATGTTAAATTTTTGTAGACCATTATCTCATTATTGCAAGGTCAGATATAATTTAGAACTCCTCAATGTAGAGAACTGCAGTGACTAAAGAATTTATAAAATCATCACTTTGCAGGCCAAAGGACTGGTCAAGATGGTCCAACTGGCTGACCTACTAACTGATGCAGACTTGTTTTCTAATAATCTGTCAAAGGAAATCTGTTCCAGTCAGTTTTAGCAAGAAAGATGAATGAATTAAAGAATAGAATTACAGATGCCATCACAGACATACTACCTAACATGCCACAATGTGTGGAGAAAGATGCTAGTCACACCACAGCTGACAGCCACTTTGGAATATTGTGTTCTTGCCACTAAACCTTACTTAACTTTGCTACCTTACAGTGGTATGTAACTGATTGTATATATTGAAATTACATTTTCATTTATCTTGGAAGCTGTAAAGCTACTATGTACCAATTCCACATAACAATAACACATAGACTGATGATTTATTATACATTACATATATCAAGCAAGAATATTTAAGGTAATATGTACATTATTTCTACCTCAGAATGTTTAATGCTAAACAGGAATGCACAGATGCATCCTTCTTAATCCTGGAGAATTACGTGAACAGGCAGGGATCCTCTCAAAAAATACTGTGCTGCTTGGGGGTTAATTTCAGTCCTTCAGCTTTGTGGCAAACACACAATTTTTGAGAAGATCCCACCACTGTTCATATTTGGAAAGAGTGAATATGAGTAACTAGGTTCAAGTACACTACTGGACATAAAAACTAAAATGTACATGATAACCACAATCTCAACATAGCCTTCAGTATGATAACCTTAATAATCAACCCAGAATATCAGAAGCACAATACTTGCTATATCATTTGTCAGAAAACCTTAAATTTAAAGTTTACTACTTTAAATGAAGCCTGAGATGGACCAAGTGGTTTGCAGTTTCAGTAGCACAGTATTTCTTGTTGAGGCTGTTTTATCCCAGCAGGCAAGTGCAGCACATAAACAATACCACCTCAAACATCAAACAGAAGCTACTTTACCATATGTGATGGCTATACTCACCATTACAGTTCCATTTATATTTTTATTTCAATCTCATCATGAAATTATTGTAAAACAAGCTGCTTTTGGAGCAGTGAAATCAGCAACTTAAAAGTTCCACTCCCTCACAGCTTCTCACTTCCACATTGTTCAGTCTCTAATAAAGATATGCCACAACAAATGTTGCAGAACGAACAACTCCCTTCAATGCGTATTTTGAATCTATTTTGAGTAACTCTCCTAAATTAATTAACTATCTCGAAATCAATGGAGATGGCATCCAGCATTTTACTAATATATACAAAATCTCAGATTCATTTAAAATCAAACTAAGTAAAACAATGATGAAACAGATGCTGATAACTTGCTTTTGTAAGATCAGACATCCAGGTAACTTCGTATATATTCCCTTACAGCATAAATTTCAACTGTTTTAGTGAAAGCCAAATAACTCAGTATTCCAGGCAGTTACAAGATGTCAACCATGCAAAGAGTGTGACAGAAGTGACAACACATAATGGCAGCTTTGTAACTTCCATCCATCTACATTATTTTACTCTGCTTCATGATTGTCTTTCTTGTTTCAGTTCTTCTGGCTTACGATACTGTGCTTTGGTGAATAAATCACTTTTGTTTTTAAATCATCTACACATTGCACAAATCCAATGACTAACCATCTTCAAGTATCTTTTGAAAAGAGCCACTCTAATTTCAATTTTTCCTATTAGTACATTTTTTTAATTTGATTTTAATTCAGTATTTTGTTAAAAAGAAAAAACATTAGTTAAATAACAAACTAAAAGTCATAACGTATTTATACAATGCAGAAACTAATAAAAGTATATTATGGTTTGGATGCTAAATGAATTATTCCAGTCTTCTTCAAACACAGAAAATAATTTCTCACACATTTTGTAAAATACAAAAATCATAGAATTTCCTCTTACAAAATATCAACACCCACTGCACACTTTCTGCTATAAAGAAAGCTACATATTAGGTGCCCAGTTTTAACATTTAAATATTAATTTCAATTTTCCATATTACTGTCAACAAATGTTGAAATGTAATTGAATTAGAACAAAGTCCCATCTTACTACTGAAGGGTTATAATTCATGACTCATGTGCATGGAGGTTATATAAGTCTTTAATTTTATAATTCTTCCAGTAGCTATGTGTTCATGTGTCATCAAGCAAGTGAACACAGAATGATGCTACCAGAGCTTCCTGTTGGCAGAATGTTCTTCATAAGAACCCAGGACAATCTCAAACCACATAAATGCATAACAGTAAATTTTTGTCTCTCTACTCTCTTAAAACAAGTGTCAGTAATTAAATATAGTCCTTAACCTCAATGTGTTCTGTCCGATCATTATCACGAGACATTTTCTGTCATCTTGTAGCTGCAATCACGGCCACCACCACCACCATCACTACCATTTCTACCTTTAATCTTTCATAACCATGACATCTCTTCTATTCATCAACACCACCATCTTTCCCATTATCAATGAGTTCACGATCCACTTTCTCTTCATCAAATGACAAAAACCATCACAACTTTCATCCCACTCTCATAATCCTCCAATCTTCTTTTTCTCTGTGACAGTCATCACTGCTGTTGTCATCACCACCACCACCACCACCACGACCATGATGATGGACATCATCATCCATCACTACACCACAAACTTCATTCCTACAATTTACACTTTGAATCTGTTAAAACTACCTTATGTATCTGTATTCAATTCCTTCAAACAAAGTGATGTAGCTAAATTTCAAACTTTATATCAAGCATGAATTTCCTTTAATGCTGAACTGCTTACTCCATCTTGTTTTTCAAACTTGAACCCATAAAGTATGTTGAAAATTCATTTACTCAATTTATGTAAAATTTCTTCATTTCCATATATTAATTCCTTTAAGGGTTATGTAGTTTTAGCTTTTCATTATCTTTAAAGCAATCTAAAAGAACATCCTGGAATTTACTTCTTTCAACACTTCATAAAGTGCATCTACATTGTTTCTCATTCAAATAATCATACATTCTGATGTGCAACTTTAAGCATTATTTACTCCATCTTCAGTGAAGGGCATAGTTTTTCGTTTTAAAAATAAAAAGAGGAAAAAGGAGACTATGTACAGATTAAAAATGTTTCAATTGCAACTTCCAGTCTGTATACTGAATGCAAATTTAAACATAAAGACAATATAAACAGTTCTGAATTGTGTTGCTTCTCATCTTATTATGAACTCCTGAAGCTCTGGATACGGATCATGGGGGGGCTCTTGTGAACATGGTAATCAACTTATGGGTTCCAAATACATAGGAAATTTATTAACTGGTTAAGTATCTATTAGCATCTCAAGCAGGCCAATGCCCCAATGAGTTAGAGATACTCTTTGTCCCAATTTCTTTAAAATCTCTCTCACACACATCAATTAAATTTTCTTTCAGCACCAAGAACAATCTCGTGCACCTATTCGTGTGTCCTGCCATAGTTCACTTAATAACACACTACTCCATGTTACTCAGGTTTCCTTTTAGTCACCAGATTCATGGTATTATGGTGAAATGCCTTTCGCTTGAAAATCTGTCTTAGGATATAAATTAAAAATTTGAGCAACATCATCTCAGTTCACACTTTCTTGAAATATCCTCAGAGTGCCAAAGTTGGATGTCGCAACCAAACATCGAACATACAGAACATTATTCAGACTGCCAAATCGGAAGTTGGACCCTCAAATCTTGAAGAAATTCTGGCAGACTTGAAGAGGTGTATTTCCCACAAACATTTTAAGAATTACAGGTTTCATGCAACAATAAACGTTTTCTTCAGGGATATGGCAGATCTTCTTAAGAGCTCCTTTCACTATTAATATTTAAAATCCATTTCCAGGAGGAAAAGTTGTTTCAACATAGTGCAAGAACTATATCTTGTATCCTAATTTGGTTCCGTAAGAAAAAAAAAAGAGAAACAGCAATCACTCTTTGAACACCACAGTAAGAGAGAACTATTCTATAACCTTCTGCCACTGAAAGAACATTTTGCCACCAATCAATTTGCTTGGACTAAATTATCATGTGATCAAGGGCTGAAGAGAGTGTAGGAGCTCAGAGCAGCCTGCCTGGTGGCTAAATGCTTTACAAATATCTGCATCCAAGTGATGTCACCACTGTCACACAATCTAGCCTTGCAAAACTGCTCCACTTGCCTGCAATGTCAGTACCCAGCCTATGCATGTTGCAACTTCCAATAGCCTCCTGGCAGTTGTGCAGCTACTGTGCTACCACACTTTTTCCATCCCCAGCTATGACAAAACTCTTACTGGACATGGGCATTATCATTTTGGAGCAAAACTGCCTCTTGTTCTATAAATGCCATTAATTTACTGTCAAATATCATTTAGAAATGATCTTGAAAGAGCAAATATCATAATTTTGAATTCCCTGTGGACAGCAGTATTGGAGAATTCTGACAAAACATATTGAAAACATATTCTATATAAACCTCAAATCTTACACATTCTATATACTTTTTCTTATGAAAATGAAATGGTACAAAATACTTACTTCTCCATTGCTATCTCGTATTCTTCGGTTGAATTCTTTTCCTTCTAAAATAAGGAAATCATCTCCAGGTTTCAAAATTCCACATTTTGTGGCAATGGAACGTGCTGTGTTGATATTATCTCCAGTAACCATCCGCACAGTGATTCCAGCCCTCTGGCACTTTCTGATAGCTTCAGGAACCTGAAATATGAACACACACAAAAATGCCTATGCTGGCTCACAACTAAAACTCACATTCTATTACTGAAAATGGATACAAAAGTATTTCATATGAACCATGCTGAAAAGATTATGTAATCCACTTTTGGGTACATACTTACAGCTAACCACAAAGAAAATTTGTATCTGTCAATTTCAGGTAATAACCATCATCAGGCGTCTCTATTTGCTAAAACTGTTTCACTGTGCAGTATGTGCAACTTCACCTATTACATGCGAACGTGACATTTCATACATAGAATAAAAGTACCCTATTAAAAATCACTAAAATCATTATTACTCAATAGCTTGTACTCTTCTCTATGTATAATTAGAATGATGAATTAAAGAAGGATGAGATGGTCAGGGCATGTAGCATGAATGGGAGCTATGAGGAATATTGGTGGGAAAGCCAGAAGGAAAGAGACCACTGGGAAGACCAAGGCATAGGTGTGTGGACAATATTATAATGGATCTCAGAGATATAGGATGGGATGGTATGGATTGGATTGATCTGGCTCAGGAGAGGAACCAGTGGAGGGCTCTTGTGAACACAGTAATGAACCTTCGGGTTCCATAAAATGCTGGGAAGTTCCTGAGTAGCTGCAGAATTGGCGACTCCTCAAGAAGGGCTCAGTCCCATGAGTGAGTAAGGAGGTAATCCATAAAGCCTAATTAAAATTTCAATATTTTTGGTTGGGGGCTGCTGTCACTTTATCCAATTATCATTGTGTTTTGATTTGTTCTGCAGCAGAATGTGTGTTGTGTACATGTAGTTCCTACTCATGCTGGTGCAGTGTATGGACTTTTGACTGTGTTCTTCGCCCCGCCCGTTAGTAGCGTCATTTTCATTCCGTGTATATGGCTGAAACATGTAGTGAGGAAGGGAGGTAAGAAACGAGTAGCACTGTTGCAGAAGTTAATGCAACAGCATGCTTAAATACAATATTAAAGATCTACTTCTTTTATCACATTCACAATGAAAGAACCCATTCCACTTATCTGCTCCTTGCTAATTATGACACACTTACATGCATATAGCATAAATTTACACTTACAGCACAAACAGACAAACTCCGTAGCTTAAGTCGGCAAGCACACTATACAGACTGAGTGACTGCTGTTTGCCGGTGAAGTTACTGCCAACTTTTGTGGACAGAGGGTGACGCATGGTCAGCGCGACTTCCCACATCCATTAATTGAAATAGCTCCTCAATTATCCTCACAAGGCTGAGTAGACCCCATTCGAGATCTACTACTTCTCAGAAAATCTGGTAGTGCCAGGAATTGAACCCAGCACATCTGGATCTATAGCCAGAAACTCTGACCACTAGACCACAGAGGCGGTTGCACTTACAGCACAACTTTATTAAAGTAGTATTACTCCTCCAACATCACCCTCACTTTCAACAATTACTGTTGGAGGTAGGAGTCCTGAAGGAAGCAGTATCAGTAATGAGAAAAGTGAAAGCATGGAGGATCTATAAGAGCTATAGGTCAGAGCAAAGAGATGGGACAAATAGTGGAAGGATTTATAAGCTGGAGGTACAGGTATGCCCAGAGAATGAAGGACTGGCTGGGACTGAAAGCAGAGTATGCATGGGCATATAAAAAAGAACCTGATCCCCCCCCACAAAACATCATGATTCTCCCCTCTCTTCCCCCTCCATTTTTCTCTCAGTCGGCCCCAAGTGTGCAGAATGGTAATTTAAAATGTAACAAAACTGTTTCATTTTTTTGTGGGGGCACTTCTGGGTGAGTTACAAGGTAACATGAAGTGAAGAAGAATATACTGTTATTCCATGACCGACCGATCAACTGCCTGCCTGCCCTGTACTTCATATACAAAAACACATGACAAAGGAGTTTTATATTTTCCTATTCTAAAGCAGTCTTTTTCGTTTTTTAATCTTTATGCAAGTTAATTTGTTACTGGTGGTAGTGAGGGTGGTACTAAAAAGGATAGGAAATGGTTAAGCATACACTGTTCAGAATCCAAACTTCAATAGTAGCTTGTGGCAGCATTATAAGATGCTTTAATATTAAACATCATTGTAAGCTACATCCTTCACATTAAATTCTTCACAGTTTGCAAAACAAAACTGTACAGTCATCGTCGTCATCAATAAATGACTGCGGTGACAATGATGATGACAACGATGGTGACAACAACAACAATAATCAAGCCAGCATAATTTTCCTCTAATCTAGAAGCCACCTCTAACAACAGAGCCAGAATTTAAAATAAAATATCTCAGGGGAGAACTTTGCTCATTTACATTAATAAAGGGAGAACTGAAACATCCACATCTCCGCCATTGTTAGGATATGGGGAGCAGACTGACCACAAGCTGGAAAAACAGAAGATTAATGGTGAGGAAATTGTTTTAATATGAAGGAGTAGGAGAGGAATGATAGGATGAACAAATAAGAGGGATGGTAAGGCAGAAAGAGAGAAAGAACGAAGGAAGTGATAAAATGGGATAAAGGAAAGAAAAAAAAAGAAATTACTCTGCCTACTCTGCCTGTCATCTTTGGTGGTTCATGCACTAGTAATAATGTAACAGGAGCAAATTACAAGTACGATCACAAAATTTCAGATGCCACGTCAACCTGACACCTGGAATTTATGCAGGCATCATCATCATCATCATCATCATCATCATTTCCGTAATAACTGTACTTTTATAATAATTACAACACAGCGACTGATCATGTAAACTATTTCTGTAGACAAATACCACCTTTAAAAGAAACGTGAATGCAGATAATAAATCTGAAGCTCCACAGAAATAAGTACAGATTTCAGCAAACTCTGTGAATGCCATTTCTAACATTGTGACCAAGATTAAATGTCAATATGGGCCTGTGAAGATGACATTGAGTGCCCAAGCCTTGTTGAATGTTTGTAATTCATCTGTGATAAGAAATGTATTCCAACTTTATATGAACATTCACTCATGAATGTTTGAGGTGCTACACATTAGCTGAAACATTCAACATAAAAAGTGTGAGAATATGTTAAATGCAGAAGGTAAATACATAATAAATGAGGACATGCAATGATAAACCTAAGTTCCACAATCTTGCAACAGGACAAAGTGTTAATCTTTTATACTAATTCCCCAGTCACATATTTACACAGACACTCATATAACAAAAAACATATTACATGACTCAAAAATATTCACTCACTTCAACAAATTAAAAAAAGAAGAAGTAAAATTATAGTGAAAACATTCATTCTATATGGTGAGAGACAACACAACACAACAGCCAGATACTCAGGGTAAAGTGCATATACAAGGCTTAAAAACATTAGGACATGGGATGATATTACTGTTAAAATTTTCATTTTGCTATTCATACTACTTTTGGTTTTCTTTTAATGGACTAAATGCCCACTAAATTACACATATAAAGTAATATCTCTCTCCCAGAGATCTTTAATTACTTCTGTACCCATATCAGAAGTAATGAACTAAGACTTATTTCAAGACAATATTGTATAATCTGGAATGAAGTGAAAAAGATTTGTACAACATTTGTTGGATTTTAAAATAATAAAGTCATACCAGGTGCAACTTGAACATAACACTCATGTTGATCACATGTATTATGCTCACCTCTGGCCTAACAGGGTCTTCAATTCCTACCAATCCGAGGCAGGTTAGATTGTTGACAGTATGTTCCTCATCATCCCAATTAGGTTCACTGTCAATGTGCACTTGATTAATTTCTGCTTTACCAGGCACAAAGTCCCGATAAGCAATTGAGATGGTACGGAGTCCATCACAGGCCATGGGTTCGATGACTTGACGGACCAGTCTATCTTGCATTTCCCGTGTAAATTTTTCCAGGTGACCATCCCGACCATAAATGAAAGCACACCTGTAAGAAATGACCCATTGTGAATGTTGATGGGTTAGACATATCAGCACAGGAAAGAATGCCAGGGCATGAAGCACTTAAAATGAATAATCAGTAATACACCCAGGCATGTGTGTAGAGGATTTCAGGTTTCCTTAAGAGAAGTGATGTTTGGTAGGTGGGAATACTTGTAGTTATAACAGGCAACACTTACATACTATTTTTCATATTAAAGATCAGAATAAATAATGAGGAACATTTTATGAATTCATTATAATGGCAAGCAAGTTTCCTGTTAATGTTGGCTAGCATAACAGAAGATGAATAAATGAAGAATAAGAACAGCATGGTATTAGTTACACAATGATGAATGTACATGCAGACCAACTACTTTAAGCCTTCATTTGAAAATCTTCCATTATTACCTACATATCTAGATCTCCATGTGCCCTCCCCCCCTACCAACCGTTCAGACTTTATCCAATTAAAGTTTACAAGATGTGATTCAAAATAATAACTTCCTCATACAAAATTATGAGCATAAATCTACCAACTGCACCTGGTATGTGATCTCATATTATGTAACCATAACAAGGGTCAATGCCTTTCTTGTAAATGTACTGATTGAACAGGCCAGGTCATCCAGGTACTCCTTAAAGCCAATATGTACTTACAGACAGCTGATTAAATTTATGCACTGGACGTATATGCATATAAGTATTTCAAGATGACAACAGTGTATCCTCTTGAAAAAAATCATCTGCCCTTTAAAACAGGCAGTCTTTTTAGACATATCAAATTTCCAATGACATTGCACAAGCTCTAAGGTTATGTTATATTTATTATATTTATTATATATTTTATTATTATTATATATTATATATATTATATATTATTATTATATATTTA
>NW_019725425.1:223456-249709 GCF_002891405.2 Cryptotermes secundus
TTTAAACCCCGACATTTTGCTAACGCACTTGAAGATCTATATTAAGAAACTGATACTTACTTTCACAATGCACTCTCACACTGAGATGGTACCGTTAAATAACCTGGGGCGGTGTATTTGTCCTTGAAACTTTCCAAAAATTCTTGCATTCTTTCACCCCCACCCTAGAACATTGTGTTCGCATAACGGGACGAAATAATGCAGAGCTCGGTTCACACTAGTGCGAAAATAGTGTTAAACTCACCATGTGAAACAAAAGTGAATGAATATTAAACAACATATAAACTTAAAAAAAAAAGCCCCGGTTAA
Organism: Cryptotermes secundus; assembly: GCF_002891405.2. Classification (NCBI taxonomy): domain Eukaryota; kingdom Metazoa; phylum Arthropoda; class Insecta; order Blattodea; family Kalotermitidae; genus Cryptotermes; species Cryptotermes secundus. The sequence goes on from NW_019725425.1 coordinate 223,766, forward strand.
GCCGCAAACCGGTTAATCCGCCCCCGGATAATCGAGAGTTGACTGTACAATGATTCATGGATGAAATAAAATTGAATTGAATTGAATTGTTAAACTCAAAGTGAGACAACCCAAATTCTTGCAAAAAGACAAGAATTATGCACATCATTTTCTGCAATTAATTTAAATTCCAAGGAAAAGAGATAAGATAAAACTTGCACTGTTTACTTACCTTTCACAATATTACATATCTATACCATAACCAAAAACCAATGATTTTACAATTTAGTCATCCATTTCTGTATGTTTCAGAATTTAAGTAACCAGAAACAAAATACAGTTCATGATGAAATTAAGAGAAGACTGAATTATGGAAATGCCTACTATTATTATTCAGCTCATGAACTGAATGTATAACATTGTTCAGCTCTGTTAACTTCTGAAACCACTGAAGAATCAGGATATATGAAAAAATAATTTTGACACCTGTTTCTTATGGGTGTCAAATACTATTTTACTCCAGGAAAAGAATATAGATTACAAAACTTTGAAAACAAAGAGCAGAGGGAAATTTGTGGGCATAAAAAGGATGACATTAGTGAACAATTTAGTATCATGTAATGAGCAGCTTTATGATTTATACAAGTAATCCAGCATTGTCAGGATAATGAAATATATGTCGCTGCATTATGCTTGGCACATGGACATGAAGGGAACTTTGAACAACATATACACATTACAATTTATCTTCAATTTTGCCACAAGCTGCCATTAAGTGAGGTTCGACATTACATATAAGCCCACTCATAAATTTGGAGTCCTGTGTTGCTAACACTACTGTATTTGACCTCTGCATTAAGCAGCCATTTACTCAATTGTGTTCATGTGTGATACCTATGTGAAAAGCTGTTGCATAATAAACAAGAAGATTCTGGAGTACTTTTCAGATATTACAGTTCCACATAGAAAAACAAATCATACAGTCATACACAAATATAGACAGGGTTATTACTGGACAAAGAGATAACCAAATCAAAATTTTGAGTAATCACTAAAATAAAAGTGGATAAGATCAGTATGACTCTTAAAAATTCTCTCTAAAATTGATCAGAAACACTGCAAAGGAGAACATGGTTTTAAGAGTCAAGTTCATTCTACTTCCAAAAAGTAAAGAGTGAACATGAACTCTTTATAGATGTGCCAGGAATATGTGTGTAACAGAGAGCATTTCTGGCATCTGTTATAATCCGAGTTGGTTTTGTTTGTGATTTATTGGCCTATAGGTGTATCAATTCTGAAGGCCCAGGTGGGCAAGATGAACAATGGACTCTTCTGCCTGGCTAGGTCATTTGAGGCAGGTTATGACATGATCATATTATATTACCCGGAAATGTTAAACATAGGGTTCTCACTATTTCTGTGTTTTCAGTTTTTAAGGCACAACATATTATTCTAAATAAATTTTGTAAGTGTGTTTATAATAAAACTCCATACCAAATCATATATGCAGCAAATACAAACTCTGCACAGTCACCATCTTATTTTTTGTATTCTGTAGAAAAATTATTTCCAAAAGAGTTTAACATTCTTTGCACAAATGTTCAGACTTTGCATTAATTTTTTTCTGTGGCATGATGACAATACTGTAACGGATTTGTCAAAGCATTGCTTGGCAATGTCTCAGTAAACACATTCAAACACAGAACAATGGAAACTGTGTCTCAGCAGACAAACGGTATCGCTCGTTGCTAGGCAGCAGCTAACATGCCAATGAACTGGCAAGATAGCAGTCATGTGACTTGTTTTTCTGTGTTGTCTATGCAAAGCCTATATAACAACGATCTGTTGTACCTAAGAATAGTGCAATGCTGTGCAGTACAGTACAGCTGAGAGTACAAGGACGAGAAGGGAGCATGTCCTTAGTGAATTGTGAAGATCAGCTGAGTGCAGATTAGGACAGGGAAGTACAGAGTGATTGAAGACAGAATAACAAGAAGACTTCATACTGATTTACAGTGCTAGTTTCTGTGTTGAGATCCACTTCCTGGATATGACTAGTGAAAACAGTGCATGTGTAATAGTGAACTGAAGGTGTGCAGATTATCAGAAGCATTGTAATTGAGTGAAATTAAGAGAACTTGTAGCCAAAGTGTCAATAAATCCAACCATCCAATCCAGACCCCGTTATTTTCATCACACATACCGCCCTACACATGACAATACAAAGTTTCATGAAAATCAGTCAAGTGATTCAAAACTAATATACATGATGTATGCAGTCTGATATATTGCAAATAATATTTTGTCACAGAATTAAAGACGAAGGACTGCTACCAATATACTGCTATGTTCACCAACTTTACAAATCCAACAAAAACTTAAAACAAGTGAAGTGGCAAAGAATATATTCAGATCTGTATATCATCTCTAACATATGGTAGAATTTTCTACTGCACTGAAGAAAGAGCTTAAATTGCACACAGTGTGCAATGATTACTCAGGACTAACTTTTAGGACAAAATTTGAACACATCATATGAAATATGTTCCTTGTAAAATATGCTATGCAAAAAATAAAGTTTAACTTATGGTGCTGTATTTCTGTTGGTTCTGTATTAAACAGTTCAATCCTTCCAAGATTGGGTCCTTATTTCAGGCAGATCTGTTCCACTAAGAATCACAATTTTTAAAAACCTTATTCTTGTCAGTGAAAGTGCAAAAGCACAAAATAGTTCACAACAGGCTATATGTTTTGGACGGAATTTGTACCAGGAACTTCTACAATGCAAACCTTAAATATAGAAAGACCCTAACTATAACTTTCTACAAGTAATTATATATACCTATAAAACAACTTTGTACGGTGTGCAGAATCTGGAAAGTTTGGATAAAGGGTTAAAAACCTTAATACTTTGGAAACTGAAAAATTTGAAAAGCCATTGTTTAACCTAGGAAAGGAGATGTAGTGTGCTTAGTTAGATGTGGGGGAGAAGGCACTGAGACATTATTCAGAATGTATGGTTTATGGAAACTAAAATAAGAGGTGATAAAAGGTTCAGGAACAAAGAACGGGAATTAGGTATTTCTTTCTCAGTGACAGAGCAAGAGGATCTATGTGACTCAAAAGCAGGATCATGGTCAATGGAATATATTGAAATGCATTCAGTAGTAATAGCAAAATATTACTGATAACAGTAAGTTTACTGAAATAAGGGCAACAAGGAAACGGCCAGATGGAAACAGATATAAAGAGGCACAGACTGCCCTCGGTGTACATAGTCATGTGAGGCTCATAGCCCTGGAGAATATTCTGAACTTGTCTTAAAAACAGCAAGGTAAACATGTGACAAGATGCAAACAACTCAATTATATAAGGGTCCACATCATTTCATTCTCATACAACCATCACCCTGGGGTATAATTTATCTAAACATTTCACAAAGCTAACTTAATACAAACTAGACTAGGGAAGGTAAATGCAAATCATGCCGATCATCCTGAAAAACCATGGTTATGCATGAGATACTATTATACTAAACTCACAATTCATGCAACAGTGCACAATAATGAAAATTTCACTAAAACTCACTTTTTGAGGACAATCTCCGATGCTCCCTTGCTGAAGAGTCTGTAACCTCCTCCTTGCCGTGGTATCACAGTGCTCATGGATTTTCTTACGGAATTGAATGTGTAAACCCGCGTAAACATTTCTTCTGGTATGTCATCCCGAACTGTCTGGTAATTTTTACCGAGTGCTTGCACAAACCCTAACAATGCACACTCAGTTTTATTACCAACTTGCTTTGGCAACTCTCCAGGGCCATCTGGGGGCTGAAAGGAGAATCCGGCATTCATCACAAACATCACAGACACTAACTTGATAGCATTAATTAAAAATCTGTCAGAAGAATTGTGTTCTTACCATAACACGAGATGTGTATGCTGAATTTACAGCAATGGCTTGGATGAGTAAGTTTCCAACATGAGACGGAATATCCGAAAACTTTGGAATTGTTTTACTTAGCTTTTCACATATATATGACTGAACAACTGTCATCCTAATAAAACAAACAACACTGTATTAGCTTCATTACTATATTGCATGTATACCTTCAATATTTATTTATAGCTCCACAAGAATCATGTTATATTAGGATGCCAAAATAAATACCTGTTTGTAGTAAGGGTCCCAGTCTTGTCAGAACAGATGGCAGTTGCATTTCCCATAGTTTCACAGGCATCAAGATGACGAACAAGATTGTTGTCTTTCATCATTTTCTACAAAAAAAAAAGGTCAATTTATATTCTTATCACACATTATTTTAATGACTCATTAAATGACTCATCTGTCATAAAAATTCTCAAAATTTATCCTGCAGTACACAGAAAACCAAACCTGATGGTTCCTTCCTGTAAGTGTGCATCACATACCTTTACAGAATATGCAAGAGAAAGTGTAACAGCTAATGGAAGCCCTTCTGGCACTGCGACAACTAACACAGTCACACCGATGATAAAATACTTGACAAGCTCACTTGCGTGACTACTCATCCACCCACGTTGTTCAACCACGTATGTTTCTATGCAGAACCGAATAATTAATATCACTACTGTTAGCATGGCAATCATGGAACCTGAAACAGAACAGAAAATGTACCTTCATTTAGGCGTTATTTCTTGTGCAAACTCCCGTGCACCTCAAAACACATTAAACTGAAATGCATTTATATCATCTTGCACAATAAAGAGAGAAGATTTGTCACATCTTAAACATGTAAAAACAGCATAAACAGAGCCCAAGGTACTTGAGACTTAATAACAAAGGAAATCAACATACCCCATGAGAAGTGAAAAAGTTACCTCACAGGCCCAAACTGCTTGTACACAATTATTTTCCTTATCATTAAAGAATGAAACAATTCTAGCAAGGCAGAATGTACTAGTACTTCATGCAACTGAAATATGCCAACAGGAACCTAGCAACACATTATATTATTGGAATGCAACAATGATTTCAGCCCATACAGTCTGCTGTACTATATGATGAGACTTTTATATGAAGAGGTGCTATTGGAAAGTTCCCAAACTGTTACTGTTGTAACTGCCTCAATGAAAGGTGAGGGGGGAGGCAAAGGTCACACTTCTGCAAGCCCATTGCATCAGTCTGCCACACGACACCGCACTGTGAACACACATGGTTTTTACATGAGCGCTTTTTCGACTTTGTGATTCACTTTGTCTGTGATGGATGGCAAAATCCAGCAATGCATCCCCTAAATCTTGACAAATGATAAAATGCATCAGCACATGAACATGCATCTTGAGCTATGAGAGAAGGCTGCCGAGGACCCAACTTTTATCTCTAGGATCATAATGGGTGATCAAAGTGATGCAGTTCTAATACAGTTGAGACAATAAGCACCGAACTCTGCTATTTTATATGTAATGGTCACACCCATATTTTCTGAGTGATCAGTACAGAAAGGGCAGGTACTATGTGAGTAAATAGAGAAATTGAATCCATAATACAACAAAGTTCTGAGAAAAAGCCAGTCTTCTAAGTCCAGTTCTACCTGCATGAAAGCTCTCAGTTAACAGGCATAAAAGCATCTATGTTATTTATGATGAGTGGTCATCCTATGTAGTTACTGACATGAAAGAGTAACAAAAGGAAGGTTCTTTGAAGTCCCAGCAGGATGCACTGGTAATTGCACATAAACTATAATAATGAGGTTCAATTAGGCAGTAGGGTCATTATAAATAACTTTATTAACAGCGACTGTGTACTATGCCAAGGTGAAAAATAATGTCTTTCTGCAACACACAGCTTTATTCTTTATAAAGATATTTTGCTACTTGCGTAAAAAAATCATACTTTTGTAGAGAGTAAAGATCTTGAGAACACAGAAATTACCTGCATATCCAATTTGGATGGCAAGTTTGGTGAGTTTAGCTTGCAGTACAGATTTCTCCTTCTTATGGCTTTCTGAAGCTGGCGCAGGTTTGTGATTCTCCAAGGCATCATCGTGCTTATTGGGTGTGTTGTCAGCAATTGGAGCAGGCACACTCACATGGCTGTTACCAGTTACTGGTGCAGTCTCTTCCTCACCTATACACAGATCAAATCACAGTAACTTAGTCTGTCCATCATAATTCACACCAAATTACAAGCAAAAACATTTTGTGTGCCCATGTTACTAATACCCATAGAAACTTCTTATCATGTTCTGTGAAAGAATATTTAATTGTGATAAAATTATGCTTGCAATTACTTTAATGAAGAGTTTCTTTAACCTCAACACATGTCCTACATGTGAAGCCACTGCTACATTAAAACAAAAGGCCTACAATGCTATGTTGATATGGCAAGTTATCATTTTAAATTAAATGGAACTCCCCTACAAAATTACACAACTGAAGTTATTACATTTTAAAGGTTAGGCAAAAAGCTAGCGTTAGGCTATCTTGTTTTATAATAACTGTGTTTCCCACCAGCATGAAATGTTTCAAGATATTGTGATGAAACAGATCTTAACCTAAAAATTTTAGGCAATGCCATGCAAGCTTTTCATATTAGATGCATACAAGCTATGAAAGGGGTAGGCAAAAAACTTTCCCACTGCAAGATATTCAGAAATATTTATAAATGAATTTCTCTCAGTCTTCCACTCAATGACCACCCTTCGTGCTTGTTAATTAAAAAAATAATCTGCTGCTACAAGCATATGTTGGTCAGTTTAAATCAAAAAGAAAAAAAAAGGGAGCGTCTGCAGAAAAAACAACTCACACGGTACTTGAAAATCAGGCAAGAAATCTCATGTCTGCTACCAAATTACTGGTAGCTTTCTTTTATCAGAGGTATGATAGGATCATGTTCACAGACTTATTGCACTCAAGTCTTCAGTAAAAATTCTGAAGAACCTCTCTCTCTGCTCCCCACTAACTCATAAGAACTTCAAACTCTACCTCCCCATAATTTGATTTAAAATACATAACTTTCATTTAACTTGGCCCAAGATTTTCAGACACTACTATAATGATAAGAGACAAATTACGCTAATATAAGGAACTAAACATTAGAAACAACTGTAATTTATGCCAGCTGCGATCTCTGATGCATGGTGCTGAAGGTTACCATCAAACTGTATTCTTTGCTTAATGACACATAAACATCACGTTGACACACATTTATTTTTAGAGGATAAGAACCTCAATTTGATGCTCAAATAAAGGAACATTTCTGCTTAAGGTAACCCTCTGATATGTATGGAATATGATCATTAACATTATAATTTAACATTTTATGCTCATATGCAAAGTGATGTGGTGTGCTACATGACAGACTCTGAATGCCTAATTCTGAAAACTGACTTTCTGAAACACTGTGACAGCAAAATTGATATTTCTCTTTATTTACTCTACAGAATTGTACAAAATTTTTGCTGCATGTTTTGTCACCATATTTGGAACATACTGTCTGATAAGAATTTTCATGGATTATTCATTACCCAGTAAATAATTTTGAATTTATAGAAGTTTCATTGTTTTAAATGTCAGATTAAAATTGCAATTTTAGTAATTAAATGTGACATATCAATACTTCCGCCATCCAAATCACAGAAAAATCTATTACAGATATATTGGTTCAAGAATGACAGCTTTAGCTAAAATCCTGACAGACTTACGTTGTTTCTTCTGAAATTACTATATTTTGGATTTAAAGAAAACATTGCCCTCTCTTGGTATATTTTTCAAACCAACCACACAATACAAATTTACTACTTATGTGATGATTTATCGGAAACACAAAACTGTTTTAATTTCAGCATTTTTCACTCTTAATGCATAATGTTAATTGCCAATTACATCTGATGTAATAAATACTGAGTAAAAAAAAAGACGAACACTTAGCATCCAAGGGCATTCTTTTTCTTCAAACAAATTTTGTAACAATTCCTATAAATGTTACATTCTATGAAATATAAGTTTAATAGTGCTGTCCTGACTGGCCAACATCATCAAAATCCAAACTTCACCCCAAGGATGTCACACATATCTACTGTGCTGATAATATGTAAAAAATTTTCATTACATACAGAGGCTGACTCTGAAGTCCCACAAGGTAGTGAATGAAAATACACCCATGAAATCTGAGGTTCTCTCAGCAGCAGCTAGAAGGAATACTATCTTCTGGGATGTGGCCCTGTGCAGTGTAGTTTGGCAGAAAGTATACTTGGCTCACTTTTGGCCCTGAAGATGGAATCAGTATGTTCTTCCGAAACTTCAGTAAATTTCCACCAAAATACATGATGACAAATCCAAGAAGACAGTCTTGTGATACTCACTGAAGATCATTGAACATTTCAGTTTTGTACAATGACTGGCTCTTTGGACATCCTCCATCATCCCATTTTTACTTAAAACAACTGGACTCTGTCTACATCCTCAGATAAAAAGCCTACTCAATTGGGACCACTTGACAGCAGGGCTTGAGGTGGGGCAGGATGGCATCCCGGTTCTTTTCTAAATGGCTTAAAAGCATCCTGTTACTTCTTTGCCAGTAAATGCAATGTACAATACCCAGGGCTTGAGGTGGGGCGGGATGTGGCGGGACGGCATCCCGGTTCTATTTTCATTCCACCTCAAGCACTGCTTGACAGAGATAGTCTGTATGAAAAAAAGATCATGGCATGGTCATTATCCCAATGTTAGGGGTATTCCCAAAAAATTCTGTTAAAACCATTTTCAAAACTAAACATATACTTTGTGTGATCCTAATGAAAACTGGACCTGTCAGAGATGCCCAGAAGCCAAAGCAATGCATATATAGTATTCCAGGTGATTGTAGCAGATTTTAGATTGGACAAACCAGTAGACATTTGGAAGTATGCATTAAGGAGCATAAATCTGATGCCAGGTCTGCTCAAAAAAATCAAAACTGGTACAACATGCATGTCAAGCATGCCATTAAATATACTGAAAAGAAGTGGAGTTCTTACAGATTGAACATAATATGATCTATAGGAATTACAAGAAATCAGCTCATATGCCTGTGGTAGCTCATCTCATTAGTCATACCAATTTCAGTATCTCTCCCATCCACGCTATCATCACTGAAAAGGAATTTAGAAAATTACAACTCTGCTCCATTTAGATTATAAGGGAATATTCTCTTTTTACATTGGTATTATACAGGTGTCTCATTTATGTAATACTTATTGGTACTGGATTGCTTGCTGTTACATCCTCTTCTGTATTAAGGAAATTTCATCTGCTTGAAATTTAATCCTATAAATTTATTGGGTTTCTTTTTATGTCTCTTTTTGTCTTATCTAAGACTTTAAAGGTAGGCAGACCATGTCCTACCATTGATGTTATAGTATCTATAATTGTACTTTTTAGAGTCTCACTCAATGGTTCTGGCTTCTGCTTTCGCCTAATTCCAGTTTTATGGACTCCGGCTGTTACATTATGCACTGCCATATACAGAGTGGGCCAGATTCAATTAGGCAGTTTTTGATTAGATGTTATTTTTATTGATAAATGTTAACAATTGCAATGGTTACAAAAATGGAATCGCACACACACAAGTCATCGATTTTCAAGATGCTGGTCAACCTGGGCACCACCTAAGTCAACACAAGCTTGCAGACGCAAAGCAACATTTCCACACGCCTTTCTACACATATTCACCGGAACTTTATTGAACTCCTGAACAATCACCTCACGCAGATGTTTCACACTGTCAATGGGATTAGCGTACACCTTGTCTTTGAGGTAACCCCAAAGGAAAAAGTCTGGTGGGGTGATGTCAGGTGATGTCGGGTGATCGGGCTGGCCACTCCACAGGCCCTCAACGGCCAATCCAGGGTTGAGGAAAAACTTGATGCAAGAATGCCCGAACAATATTGGCGAAGTGTGGTGGGACCCCTTCTTGCTGCCACCACAGTTCATCAAAGTTCTCTCTCCTCTGAAGTTCTGGGATGACACTTTCCCTCAGCAACTTTAGGTAGGTTTCCCCCGTGACGCAACCTTCAAGAAAGAATGGGCCAATCAGTCCTTCGTATGTCACGCCGCCCCACACCATCACTCCCGGGGACTTGAAATCGTATTCAATGGTGGCACTTGGGTTCTCTGGCTGCCAAAACATGCAGTTGTGTCTGTTGACTGATCCTGATGTGTGAAATTTGGCCTCATCAGTCCAGACAATATTCCGGATAAGGTCAGGGTTCTCCTGAAACTTGGTTAGCATCAACTCGGCGAACTCAAGTCACCTGTCGAAGTCGTCCTCGTTAAGAACATGAATAAACCATGGATGGTATGGCGTCAGCTTCACATCACTCAAAACTCTCCGCAAACTTGTCCTCAAAATGTCCAGTAGGGCCGACAAGCAGCAGGTAGACTTCGATTTCTGAGGAGATGATGCCAGTTCCGCAGCAACACGTGCTTGTGTGTCAGCAGTTCGGACAGTTCTCGGCTGACCAGGATGCTTGGGATTCAAAGCACTGGCAGTTTCATCAAACTGCTTGTTTATTTGGACGATTGCATCCCTGTGGACTGCTGGCGGTCCAAACTCTTCCAACATCCTGCACTGGACTTCTGATACATTGTTACACATAATAACTGAGAAAAGGTGCACACATTTTACACACTGCTCAATAGACAACCGTCTACCGGCCATGATGTTTCCTCGATGCGCACTAAGTAGGCAGAGTATTGACCTCATCCACAGCATACCATATGATGCTGCCATCTATCGACAACAAAAGGTACTTTCCCATTATCCTGTGTGTTATTGGATTGGTTAGTTATTAATGATCAAAAACTGCCTAATTGAGTCATTATCCCGTGTGTTGTTGGATTGGTTAGTTATTAATGATCAAAAACTGCCTAACTGAGTCTGGCCCACCCTCTATGTATATATATATATATATACTGCTGGAGCCCAACTGAATTGACTTTTTATCTGAGGAGGGAGACAGTCTCGTCTCGAAAACGTTTTAAATAATAATGGGATGACGGATATTGTTCAAAACATTGATCACTGCATTAATACTCCACTGTCATGAACTTTCAGATATTGTTTCATTTTACTGATTGTACTCCTGCAAACTGTTTTGGAGTTGCAGGGTTTAAATTGTGTCCTGGGAACTAGATATTGTGGGGCACCTTGTATAGTTTTCCTCAGTTCTTCCAAGAAAATTCTGGGACACTACTTCAAATTAAGTCAAGACTGTTACCTTTCACACTTTTCTGATTTCAGCAATCATTCTATCACTCAATACTATATAATCTGAGCTGCTTTAAGTGCACAAAACTGAACCATAAATAAACACATAAATAGTTCCACCAACCTTCTACCCTCACAACCCATCCCCTGAAGATCAATTACAATGTTAACCTCCCATTCCCTTCTTTGTCTTCCAAATTCATGTTTCTCAAGAAGTTTTCCTGAATCGTATATGCAGTCACTGTCCCTCAGCCTAGCACAGCTAACTGATTGCATTATCCTTAAAGTACTAGCAAGAACAATCACATTTTTTTAGCCCTATATGAACTTTACTAGATATCTTCTGGATACACATTTCAATCCAACAGTTTTCTTTGGTATTCCAAATTCAACAAAATATTGCACAGTGCTTCTCTCCTAAATGAATAATGCATTTTCTTAAAACATCTAAGAGCTAATGTGATATTATTTTCCCATTGCTCTCTCAAGAAATCTGTGAATGCAACAGACTGGATAAGTAACAGGCCCATTATCATGGATTCCTAACTGACTGTCTCCAACAATTCCATTTATGAAGCTGTTAACCATGCCAGAAGTATATCAGACAAAATTCTGAACATGTTCACAAAAGAGATTTCTCAGATATTACTGTGGTCAGCCTTTTTGACTTGGTTTAAAAACAGGGAAAATATTTGATTCCTTCCACTGCTGTGGCAATTCTGCTTCAAGCAGAGACTCTAAATTAGACTGTGGTATTCTGGATTACAAACAGTGTGTAGCCCTGTAGGAAGTTATCACCGTTTTTAAGAAACCTGCTGCCTACATCTTCAGGGGTTCAAAAGACTACAATCTAGATCTTCTCTGCTGTGAAAACCTCAAATCTAGCATGGGGAAAAGTACCCATTGCCTGCTTGAATTAATTCAGCTGGAATTTACTTGATACCTGTGAATTTATAACACATATATTTCCCAATGAGGAACGCAGTAGCATAGTTGGTTGAGGAACTATGCTACAAGCCGGAAGGTTGCAGGTTATAGTCCTGATGAGGTCATTGGATCTTTTCAATTGACCTAATCCTTCCAGCCGCACTATGGCCCTGGGGTCGACTCAGCCTCTAACAGAAATGAGTATCAGGAATTAAGTAAATAATTTTCCTGGGGAGTAAAGCATGGTCGGTGTGTAAGGCTCACAACATTACCGCCATCTTTTTGAGCCGATTGTCTAGATAATATGGGACCTTCAACGTCTCGCAACCCTAGGGGCCTTCACAGCCTGTTACAGGGATAGTTTTTTTTTTTACATTTCCCAATGATAATTCCAACTTTATTAAAGCTAGATTGTGAGACTAAAGGTTTGGCAGTATATAATTTAAACTCCAAATTCATTACCTATGTGTGCATTCAGTAGTTTACTAAAAGAAAATTTTCCACCTGTCTACAATATCACAAGAACCTACATGACTATCGCTCTTTTTATATTTTATCAAATGCACCCTGCACTGGTGTCCCTTCTTAAATTCATTTATGAATGAATACAAATCCTATACAAATACTAATACTTTTGTCTTTATTGTTTATTTCAATTTTATTATATCTGACCTTTAGATATTCCCTCATTATATTCCTCAAAACTTGCTGAGTTTTGTGCTTGTGACTGGCATCAATTCCAGTCTATAGCAGTCACCAAACTATGACTTCACAAAATTTTGCAAAACTCTCCTTATCAAGTACATTTTCCAAGGACCTACACTACTAATTTCTCTACTATCTGGAATTTCATTTGAGATTTTAACCTAGAACTCTGGTTTAAATTGAAAGTTTCTTGACTTTAAATACATCAATCTTAAATTGTTAACACACGCAGTCACAGGAGCGAGACGCAACATAGAGCACAATACACGATAGTGAAAGAGTGCTCCAACAGACGATGATAGACGTGACTCGCGTAATGAAACACGACGTAAGAATGAAATATGCTGTATAATTTTAATATTTTAACACTTAACATTTACCAGTATATATGATAAATATATATTTTAGTTATTTTAGTATGTATAGACAAGGCATGCAATGAACTAGTTTGTCGTGGATTGGATCAGCACCTGAAGATGGCACATTTGTGCCGAAACATGTAGTGAGAGTGAGAAGAGGGGATAGATGAATGTATGCACTAGAAGACGGATAAAATAAATCATGGACTTAAATTGTTGTTTTGTCTACTATATCAGTGCGAACTTTCCCCCTTTGGTTTTGAAATTATGAAACAGTGGTCAGTATCATGATTAGTTTCTCTGTAAGATTGAATATCAATCACACTTCAATGTTCTTTTGTGAATAAAAATATGAATAATCATATTCTAATGTGCAGTACTTGTGTGAAGTAGTCAGCCTCTCACGCTGGCCACCCTTTACCCCCCAAGAAGATTCCTGGTACGCATTTCTGTCTGAGGCTGAGCAGACCCCAGGGCCATAGTGCAGCTGGAAGGGTTAAGTCAATTGAAAAATCCAAAGACATCCAGATTAGAACCCACCACCTTCTGGTTTGTAGCACAGTGTCCCAACCAGATTAGCAATAGCACTGTAATTACTTGTAGTTCCGAGTGGTGTATGCAAGTAGTCAATAAATCCAGTTCACCAATCCACACCCCATCTAAAGTCACACACATATATGTGACAACACTATGTATCATCCTACCAAAAGAAGTCTAGAAGTTCTGATATATATTAAATTGTGAAAAAAAAAGTGTGCTTTTAAAAATAAGAAACTGGTCTTAACCTCATTACCATTAGAAATTGCATGAAAACTCTCACTGGTATGGCCAGTCTGAAAAGTCCTTCTGTGCAGTTTTAGCACTGAAATCTCCAAATGAAACCTTCATACGATATCTATAAAAATGATTAACTATGCATTCCAATTCCTTATAAAAAGTATCTTCTACAGCGCCATCTCTGTTTGGGACATACACATGTATGACAATAAAATCAGACTCCTAGACCTGAAGAATTAAGTACTATATCCCATCATTAATAATGTCTATTTCTACATTTGTTGTTTCAAGACTCCTATTCACTGAGAAGCCAGTTCAACAGTTGTGGTCCTTGTTGTAATTATCAGCATGTTACATAAATCATGAAGTTCTTATATGAGCAGTAAGAAAGAAGTAAAACAGCTTCCTTATTAAATAATCTGCAACAAATTTTCAGAAAACTTATCATGTGAACTTAACTGGTTTATAGTTGTCTACTGTGCAAAGCTGGCAGTCATTATAGAAAGGGTTTAGGAAAGACATCGCCCTTTTAAATTAGAGATACTACTTTGCAAAAAATGGTTTCAAAGAAGCCATGCTTGAAGAAGCATACATTTTTAACTCTATTGTTATAAAATACTTATCTACAATGTAATACAGAAATAATATAATAAAGAATCAAAAAAAAGGATTTCACCTGTCAAACTCTTCTTCTTCCGCTGTTTCTTAGCTTCTGTACAGGGAATCATGCAAAAGGAAATCCATTAGTATTACAAACACAAAAACAAATCAATATCACACATCTCAACACCTGGTCCACATTGGAAACAACTTCATTCAAAGAAACACCAATAAACAATATCATTGACAGCTTTAGAAGACAGAAAGTCAAATTTTCTGTGGTTCACATACACTAATTTGTGAAACTGAAGGTATGTTTGAAAATTCATAAAGTGTTCAACTCTGTAGCAACAGACATATTTACAGACATGCTTGTGAAAATAATGGAACAACCAACCAACTCCTCACATCAGACTAAAGTACTCAATTTTAAGCAGAATACCTATAATTCAGTCTATTATATAAAACATTTCAATGTGCTGAAACTGTCATTAAATTGACATGCAGTGATATACACTTAACACTGATGCCCTTTTCATTGCTATCTTCATGTTTATAGATTATGTTATTAAGTGTACATATCAGAACAGATGCTGAAGCCACAGAATTGAATTGAATGCACATTGTACCTTCAATGAACAGCAAACTTATGTCAGTTATCCTATGTCTCAGACACACACACGTGCTTCCTTGTGCAACAGATTTGCATGATGTTCACTGCACCTCCACATCCTAGTACCAAAGTCTTGCTACCATTCAGTTTAGAATATTCTGCATTTCCATTTGTTATCAGAAACTTAAGATTACAATATCAACTGTAGCTTTACCAGTGGTTCTGTAACAATGTGAAGCTTGGTATCTAACTCCAAGAGAATAAAATACTAGGTGGTTCAAATATGACGGGGACTGATTTTTTTTTTTTTGTAAACAAGCCGCACTGCGCAGCAGCTGTGTGACCTTGAGATATTGTAGCCACAACCTCCACTCTCCCTCCTGTTAGGGTTAGAACCTGTTCAGGCCTGTCTGGGAGTTGCTAGAGTGATGAGCGTACAGAAGGTACCGCGGAGCGTGGAACAACGCATTGTGATCAAATTCCTCATTGGAGAAAACGTCCTATCCACTGATATTCACCACAGACTCCAACAACAGTATGGGGAAGAGTGTCTCTCATGGACCCGTAAGTGTAAGTGCTTCAGAGGGGGCAGAGAGCGCATGGAGAATGAACCGCATGATCGTCGGCCGCGAACATCCATCACCAAGCCAAACATTGATCATGCAGACGCACTTATTTGTGAGAATAGGTGCATCACTATCAAGGAACTTTGAGCAATGCTGTCCATCAGTGTTGGTAGTGTAGAAGACATCGTGAAATATCACCTGCACTATCGCAAGGTGAATGCACGGTGGGTACCACGCACCTTGACAGATGTGAACAAAATGGTGCACATGCAAGCTGCCAGTCGTCTCCTACAGCAGTTTGAAGACGAAGGTGATGCATTTTTGAAGTCTATAGTGACCACCGATGAAGCGTGGGTGCACTACTTCATTCCTGAGTCCCAGCAATCATCACGCGAGTGGCAGCATACCAGTTCTCCCAAACCCAAGAGAGCATGGAGGAGCCGTTCGGCAGGAAAAGTGATGGCAACGTTCTTCTGGGACTGGCAGGGGGTTATCCATGTAGACTTTCTGACAGATGCCAGAACAGTCAATGCAGCTTATTACTCAGACATCCTGGCAACAGATGTGAAGGAAAAGATCCGATCTGAGCGGAAGAGAGGTGGAAAGCGGGTAGCCTTCCTTCAAGACAATGCACACCCCTATACGGCCAAAACAACAATAGAACCCCCCGAAAATTGAAATGGAACCTTCTGACACATCTGCTGTACAGTCCCGATTTGGCACCAAGTGATTTCTACCTGTTCGGAAGGCTCAAATCAGATTTGCAAGGCATGCGGTTTGTGGATGACGCCGTCATCCAGACTTTTTGGGAGTGGATACGCCGCCAACCACAAGTCTTTTTTGGGGGGGGGCATCATGATGCTTCCAGAAAGTTGAAAAAATTTGTTGACTCCGGAGGGGAGTATGTTGAAGACTGACATGTGCAAGTAAGTGTTTGGCAATTTTTTTTTAATCAGTCCCGGTCATATTTCAACCACCTTGTACAAGGATGTTTGTGAACACTTTATGAGAAGAATACTTGGGCCTAAGAGGAAGGAAGTACCAAGTGGATGGAGAAAATTTCATACTGAGGAATTTCATAATTTGTAATTTCCGCCAAATATTATGGTGAACAATCTAGGAGGATGTGATAAGCAAGGCATGCAGAATACTTGTGAGGGGAGAGAACTGCATACAAAATTTTGGCCAAAATACCCGAAGGAGAGATACCTCTCAGCAGACCTACACACAGATGGAAAAAAAATATGGTGTGAAGATGTGGACTGAATTCAGCTAACCCTGGACAGGGCCAACAGTCACACTCCTGTAGACATACAATTGATCCTTCAGGTATCATAAAGAGCAAGGAACTAATTAATCAGCTGAATGACTATTTGTTTCCCACAAGTGACTCTGCTCCAAGAAGTTAATCAGGTGAGGTGGTTAATTAGATGCATTGGCAGAGATGTAAGAGGACTTCTTCTTGGGGAATACTGGAGAAAGGAGAATGCTTTGTCATAGAATGCTGCATCTTGGAAGGTATGTCAAGAAATTATATTACGTCCAATGAAAGGAGCAAATGGAGAACATAAAATCTGAATTCAGTTTCACCAAACATCACTATGTCATGACCAGCTCAATATATCAACACAAAGTTAATTTTATTAAGCTACTTAAGAAACAGAAATCCAAATTCCTTGGCACATATCTGTGAACGAGTTAATTAAATAAAAAATTTTCAGTGTACATAATGAAATAAATAACTGTAATAGGTTTACTACAGTAACCCATAGTGAGTACTGTTGCTCAGTGTCATAAAATTTGTAGAAATGGCAAAAATACTGAATTCATGAAACATTAAGTATTCAGATTTCAAGAGAGTAAAGTCAGTCAGTGCTGCTCTGTAATGTGTTCACATTTATACTTCAACAGTTTAATAAAAACAATATATCTTCACTGCAAGATTCAAGAACCACTTTCATATAATGAATAACATGCCAGAAATCAAAAAAGAAAAAAATGTATTTTAACAACAAGAAAAATACATCATATTCAATTTCAGTCAATCAAAATGAAAATGATATGAACACCACTTTTCAATTATCTTTCAGTTTTCACGCTACACTCGAAACTATAATGAAAATTTTGTTATGAATTTCAGTAACAGCAAGAAAAGTAATACAAAATTCAGTAGTAAAAGATTTTAAGCTTTCACAGTGAATAAATGCATAAACATTTTCTGAGATGGTAAGCTACATCGTGGTTCAGCCAAAAACCAATATTTCAGAGATAACCTCTGTCTCCACCATCCATGTTCATGACACCTATAAATGGAGACAGAACAAGTCTCCAAAATATTAGTTTTTAGCTGACTTTGATCATGTTCATGATCTGAGAAGACTTTTATGCATGTAGTTTTACTCATTTCTTTATTAGTAGTTTATTTAATGACACTGTTATTTAACACTGAATAACATGAGATGATGATGTATGAATGATCAAAGGATAGGAGTAGTGGCTGCTTCCTGTTTCAAGGTATCCTGGATAGGTACATGGTTTGGGAAAATCCTGTACATTTCTGGTATTTCCCAGTTATAGACAAATGCTTTGCTATTAAGCTACCTTGCATGGCATATTGTGAACTTTAAATACAGAGAAATTATGCTCTAACAGAGAGATATTAGACGTTTTGTGCAGAAAGAAATGCTTCAACAGGCACTGAAGGAGTAATGAATCTTGTAACTTTATCATCATTGTTGTCATTGTCATCGTCATTACAATTTCATTTTCACACACAATTAAGCATCCTACAAACAAACTGTGACAATATATTGGATTTGAGGTTCTCTTGCTGATGGTCATTAAGATTACCGTTTCCTACAATGTGACACCGTGTAGTTTGGTAGATAGGTAGCAAAGTTCTTGAGGAACCTACTCTATCTTCATGCAAAAGATAAAGGCAGTAGATTCCTCCAAGAGCAGCTACTTATCTACCAAACTGCAGTGAGGACCAAACATAAGTGACCCACACTGTATGAAACGTTTTATATATGCGTGAAAGCAACAGTTTGGCCATGAGTCATGCTGTCATAATTAATGTTTGCTTTGTGCCCACATTGTTATTTGACAAAGGTCTACTCCTTGAAAGCTATTTCTCACAGTGGACTTATTTGATTTAAGGATGGTTAGGTATAAAATGGAGCAAAACATATTCCCTGTCAAGACATTTCTTCTGAAGAAGTCCTGCAAGCTGTGTGTACATAAATTTCAACAGCATTATCCAGATGCTTCTGACCATCAAAAAGCTGTGTTCTGAAATTATTTAACAAGTAGTGAGAAACAGGTCCAATTCTTCATAAAAATGAATGACGCATGAAGCATGCTCCCACAGAAGAGAGACTCGAGAACATCTGAGTGAGGATAAAATGAGTTCACGAAAGTCATCACATTGGCTAGAACATGGCTGTGGCATATCGAAGAGTTCCGCTTTAAGAGGTTTCAAAGCTCTTAGCTTTCATCCTTTCATAGTGTCGGTGGTCCAGAAGTTGATGTCCATGTCCAATTACATACATAAACCGTTGTCACTAGATGTTACAATCTGTCCATGATGGACTTATCAGTCCATCAGTCACTTTTTTATAAGTGACAATGATGGGTTTCATCTTAGTGGTTCTGTGAATGCCCAGAACACCTGTCACTGAGACAACAAAAATCCCTATATAATACGTCCTATTTCTTGACCAAATTTTGTGGGTATGTGTTGTGCAGTTAGTGGTCAGACAATAATTTGGAACATACTTTTTTATGTTATGGTGCATCTGCAGCATTGTGTGAACGATGTTTTGGAACCATTCTTTTAAATTCTAACTGAAGAACTGAAGCGATACGTGTATTTCTAGCAGGATAATGCAACAGTTCACATATCACAACATTCTCAAGGCCCTTTGTGAAAATTCTGGTAAAAGAATAATTAGCCAGGGACCATGGCTACTTCATTCAGATTTCAGTGTGTGTGATTTGTATGTGTAGTGAAACGTAAAGCAAAGTGTACATGAACAATCATATTACAGAAAGTAAGCTGCAGCAAATGTCCCAAAATTTCTTATACTGGTGTCAGATGTGTTTTGATGCAGTGGACACCAATCCAACGGTTTCTTTAAAATACAGAGAAGTAAATCAAAATCTTTTCACAACAGTAACCAAGAAGTTATGCCCAGGGTGGTAAAGTTTGTGTCCCTTCTAAAGAACTGGCTCTGGTCAGGAAAAGCTGTGCTCCAAGTTCCATTAAAGTGGGCGTCACTTAGGTACATGGCATGATAAGATGGACGACCATAATCTTAAAACTCTGATAATTTCTACATCCTTCAACCCAAGGTCATGACGATAAATTTGTATAAATGTTATACATTGTTATCATAAGGGGTGATCAAATAAAGTTGGATGAAGAAAATGTCAACTTTGGGCAGCTAAGCTTGAGCTCAAAGAAACATGGCGTGAGGATGCGGACTGGACTGGACTTATAGGGCCCAGTTGTGGAATGTTGTGGAGATCTAATATGACTAGATTTAATATAAGACATGGAATTCTTTATTAGCTTAGCAGCTATTAACTTCTCAAGAAGGGGTCTGCTGTCAGCCATCAGTTACTTCACATGGCCAAGGATATCACTAAGCTTTGCACGTTATTTCACACTACACTTGGTATACATTATCTGTAGTCACTTTCATGAGGCAACATAATGCAGTTCTCTGCAAGTGGAACTCAATTATGTAATTTGTATCAATATACAATTTACACTAAAATTCATGTGATGAACTAATTAATTTATCTAAACCTAATACATTTGTATTATGCATCTACTGAATAACGTATTCTTTGCTAGTTCCACGCTTTTATGTGATGACCAGTTACACAAGGAGGTACTATGAGTGTGGAAACCACCAACAACTGACAATGTTCATCTGTAAACATAAATACAATTACATTAATTTGACCCTAACCCAAGCTCAAATTTCATATGTATGATCCATGCTTTCCGAGGAAAAGTATGTGCTTGATCCCTTTCGCTCCTCATGTCAACAAACTGTTCCTAAATAGACGAAACTATCACATTTTGATCCAATGTGTAACAGATGATTTACTGAGGGTGTACAAAAAGTCAATTCCATACAAAAATTATGGTGATATTCTTAAATGATTTTGGTTAGAGGAAATCAGATTCCTCTTTTCAGATTCATTACGTATGTATTCACAGATACATGGCACTAATGCTGCTCCAGCTTAACTAATATTATCTTTTTCTGTACTCTGATTGCACCAATCAAAAGAAATAAGACATGCAGTTCAGATCATGTGCTCTGTCCAGAAGGATCTAGATGAACTGGTATGATATATTACAAATTACACAGAATAGGTGTCTGTAACATGTCATATTCTTCATGAGAACTGTAGCCTAATGTAAAATGCAATGTTTTATAATGCTACAAGATATAATGGTACACCAGAATATAAAATCCATACAAGGAATATAGTTTTTGTACATTTCATATACAGGTGCCTAAGAATGAGCTTCAGGGTTTGAAGAAGACTCAAACAATATGAAACAATGGAGACAGTAACAATGAATGGCAAAACATGTCAAATTTTGATGCACTGGCCAGTGCATTGTGACACTGGTTGACATTCATGTTTTGCATTTCAGTGTGAGCTATGCTATATGTGTGACAGGCTGTGAGGTTGACAGGAAGAGATGGTCTCATTCCATGACCCTGACTGAAACCCGATTTACTTCTTCCTGTGGTGTTACGTATGAGTAAGGGAGACCGTGTATGCTGAATGAATTAAAAATGTGTAGCACTTGCAATCATAGAATCACAGCAACAAGAGCAAATTTGATATCTGCTCTGAATGGAGCCCATACAGGGGAGCATGGATTCATAAGAATCATTGTACCAACATCACTCTTATCTGCACTGTCCTCTGTGTAAATAAAAATTATGTTTCCAAAGGGTGAAAATTTTTCTTGAATAATATGTATCATTACACAGTTTTAAACTATAATTTTATATATTTGGACTCTACAATCCACATTTGCAAACATTCTCCTGTTCTGTACAAACTGCAAAACTCTCACCAGCTTCACAGCATCCTTCTGCATAGTTCACATCTCAATTATTTTGAAAACGTAAATAGTATTCATTACAGTATACTCTCGATTACCCACAGGCATAACCAAATAGCAAATTAGCCACATAACTTTTAAATTCCACTCAGTTATTGATCACAGCTTCCTGTACTGATTTAAGTGTTGTCCATTATATATTTCATTAATATGTATCTGTGATGTTTTACAATGGTTTACTTGTACAGTCTCATCTTGTTGCAGCTTTCAATTTTATTATTTTATTCTTTCTGGACTAACATTAGCCAAGGATTGCTTTCTTCTGTTTGAAAGAAATTTCTCCTAACTCTTTAGTGAAAACTGCACCTCCAGTAGAATCTACAGTTTACAGTTCCTTCAAGGTGTTAACTTAACACAGCACTGTTACAGCCACTACAATTTACTTCAGGTTTTAGTGGTTAGGTGTTTGTTTAGTCCTTTGCATTTAATTTACATTTGCTGCAGATTCTCTTTATGCCTTTTGTATCAAATTAAGTTGGTACAGTGTTACATAACCCCACACATTTTACTCTGTACTGAGATTCAAAATGGCAGAAAAACACACGTATGTGGGTCTGACAAGAAAACAAAGACTATTTTATAAGCATCAAGCTTTGTTTATTTTTTTGTATACATTCGCATTAAGCATGATGTGCAATTTACATAAACGCAATGAAGTTCCAGAATATTGGGAAAATGATTAGAACGCTGTTCAGTTCAAAGGAATGTTTCAAAACCAATAATTAAGTTATTTTCAGGGTTGAATGCAGCATGGTTAGTGTGCACTTCTAGGTCATTAGATTATCAGTTGTTTTTAATTATCTGCACCACTTCTGTCCATTACTGCAGCTAATCGAGAGTTCGTGATGTGCCTCAAATTAATTCTTCTTCATATGAATTATCTTACAGAAAATATGCTAATAATAAGTACAATACATAGTTTCAAACACGTGATAGCAGTCAAAGGACACAGACAAAATAATCTGTATGTAAAAAAATATTTTTAACGTGTAGGAGGAAATTTTTAAATGTCAAATCGTACAATATGAAATATATGAATAAAATATTATTTAATATGCAAGGTGAAAATGTTTCAGTACACAATGTGATAGTATATATTCTCTAAGACTAAACTTTTGAAATGAGGCCATATGGTACTCAGCAGTATTAGGACCATCTACCCTTGGTTCCAAATGCAGCCTTACAAAGCCTTAATCTCCTTCAACTAAGAGAGCTTTTCTTTGATGAGATTTGTAAACAGGGGAGGAAAGCATTCTTCTTTAACAACGATTATCAAAACTGCACTCAACACAGTAAATTTGGTCCTTGTAAAAAAATAAACTTTAGAAACATGTTAACAAATTGGAACATGCTGGAAATCTGCACAAACTGGGAACATGAATACAGATCTGTTTCATGCAGGGGAAATCCAAACTACAGAGATCACCTTTTTTCCGCTTCTTGATTTCTGCTTCTTGCTCGTCAACAGCTGCTCCAAGAAGAGTGAAGATAATACCAGCTTGGGAGTTCACCCCAACAGCTGCTACTATCATCTTTCCACTGCCCTCCATCACATGAGTTCCTGCAACAGAATTAGATTTCAACAGTGTGTCTTCTTATTTGTTTGTAACTGAATTCGTTAGTTGCAGAAGGGACTGGATCCAATGGCTGAAAAGAGGATGTAATCCCTTTTCCAAATAACCACTTTAATAATGATGGTTATTAATACTGTAACATGACAACTTAAACACTGTCCCTTACGTGGGAATTGGTTCAATAAACAAGCAAGCCACTGCTAGGCAAGAGCCCATGACAACAGAACAATGGCTATGAGTGGTGTTTTCTATGTGGTCCATGCTGAGGCCATATAGCGAGAGCCATGAAGGGAACCTAGCCAATTGTGGCCATGAGGAATTGCAAGAGTCGCCAGCCGGTAAGGACATGAGCATGAAAGCAAAATCCCCAGAACCTAGCAAGGACCAGTGAAGGCATAACAGACTGAGACGTAGTGTGTACACTAATGATTTGTAGAGTGTGAAGACTGGTGAAAGTATTATAGTTATTTGCATTTACAAGTTACAGATGCTCAGTAAATCCAATTAGCAACCATAACCCAATCTCTAGCCACTAACAAGTGATAACAGACTGACTATTTATATGACAATGGAGATATGAAAGAGCACAGAAAAGTTATAACCTCTTTTAGAGTCTATCTCCAAATTTGAACAGCGGAACTACATATAAATATGTTGTTAATACATATGGTGTATACTAAAAGAAATATTGGAATTTCAAACACCTGCAACTCAGGAACAAAAACAGATATAATGTTGGTACTTGCAGTGCAACTGTGAACTCACATACTTTCACTAACAGAGTTGCACAAGCATCCCAACTGCAGTCCACAGACAGCAGTATTGATTAAATGTTCTGCGTGATCATTACAATGTCTACCATACAGCAGGAAGTACAGGACACTACATGATATGCAAAAACTGACTCCATTATTCGAGCGCAACGTGTATGTAGACGTAAGTATGGTGCAAAACAATCTGGTCATATGGGCATTAGGAGATGGTATGAGGAATTTAGAGACTGGCAGTGTGGAAATAAGACACTGATATGTTAGGTTTTTGGACTTTATCCATCGTCCTGGTTTTTAAGATAACAAATAAAAACACGACGTTTCGGAAACTGGATCTGTTTCCGTCCTCAGGTGAAGGAAAACCCTATTCAGTTGGGTCCATTAGAAAGAGCTAGCCTCAATCAATGGACCCAATCCAGTGATTGAGGCTAGCTCTTTCTAATGGACCCAACTGAATAGGGTTTTCCTTCACCTGAGGACGGAAACAGATCCAGTTTCCGAAACGTCGTGTTTTTATTTGTTATCTTAAAAACCAGGACGATGGATAAAGTCCAAAAACCTAACATATCAGTGTGTTATACACCATCGTCAGAATCCTATAGTAACTACTTGGAAATAAGACATTCTACTGGATGGCCTAGAAGGGCTGATGAAGATGTGGATGAAGCTGGGTAGGCTGTCATGTAGAGTATAAAAAAGTCAATCCCAACTGCAGTGTTACAGATGCCGCAAATGACTGTCTACAAAATTCTTCTGGCCAGCCTATATCTAAAACTATACAAATTACAGGCAGCTGCAGTTTGTGGCACATGTGCACATAAATTTTGGAAGATAATTTCTTAAGTCATATTGTCACGGATGAGGCAACATTTCACACCTCTGGATATGTCAATCAGCATAACTGTGTCATCTAGGGCAGTAAGTCTGCACAAAACATTCAGAACATGAACAGGATGATCCCAAAGTAAACATGTGGAATGCACTAACATATAACAGTGTCATTGGACTGTTCTTCTTTGATGAGGACATAATTAAAAGGAATTAATTCCTAAACATGTTGGAAAATTATGCTCTTCTAGAACAACAACAACAACACCCAACAACCATAATCTTATTCTTCAAATGGATGGTGCACCTGTTCATTTTGCTTATATTGTCTGTGACTGTTCAAACGTAAATTTCCACTGGATGATTAATAGGAGAAGTAGGGCTAATTAATCATGTGCCCTCTCTCCCTTGTTCTCCTTTTAAATTATTTTCTCTGGGGCTATGTGAAAGACAGATGCACAGCCAAAGAATAAGTATGCTGGATGAACTCAAAGCACAGATCACTGTAGCAACTGAAAATATTACAAAGAACATGTTACAGCATGTCTGTCAAGATGTGGATTACAGGTGTCATGTATGCAGAGCTACAGATGGTGCTCAGTGTCAAGTGTTTAGCATATAACAATTTTTCAACTTGTGTCTAAATAAACTGTTTCAGTCCATGATTTATTTCACCGTCTTCTAGTGCATACACTTGTCTACCTCACTCCTCTCTCTCGCACTACATGTTTCGGCACAAAAGTGCCATCTTCAGGTGCTTATTCGATTAACGTTAAACTAGTTCACTGCATGCCTTGTCGTCTTCATATTAAAATAATTAAAATATATATTTATCATATATATTGATAAATATTAAA
>NW_019725425.1:251276-330958 GCF_002891405.2 Cryptotermes secundus
TTTAATATTTATCAATATATATGATAACTATATATTTTAATTATTTTAATATGAAGACGACAAGGCATGCAGTGAACTAGTTTAACGTTAATCGAATAAGCACCTGAAGATGGCACTTTTGTGCCGAAACATGTAGTGCGAGAGAGAGGAGTGAGGTAGACAAGTGTATGCACTAGAAGATGGTGAAATAAATCATGGACTTAAATCAGTGCAACAGGACACTAAAATATAACATTATAAACTGTTTCAATTAATGAATAAAATACTGCAAAAATGACCCTCATTTCTGTTTTCATTCCAAAGCTATGGGTGCCTGAAATCCTGTCATTCTTTTTAAAGACCCAAACTTATAAGATAAATTTAAGGGGACTCCATAGTCTGTTAACTGAGATGCTCAGTATTTTAGTACACCTTGACCAGCACCCAAGCAACATCCAAATTCAAGCACGGGACTGGTTACTTTGCTTTACAAGTTTTATGTGGTTTTGTTCGATATCTGAAGGATATGTCAGAACAGACAATGACCTCATATTACTTTAAATCCATTTATCAAGATGTTCTACAACAGCTCATTTGAAGCTACAATATCTAAAAAATTATATAACTTCACAAAATGGGTAACATGCAACCCCTTATTTGTTACAATTATATTCTTTCTAGTAACTACAATACTTCTGTTAAATATTGCTGGGCAGCTCAAGTGGGGGGGGGTCACACGCCAGTGGTGCATGCCTCCTTCTCAAAGCTTCGACACTTCCCTCTCTTGGCTTCTAGATTGTTTTTGGACTATCCAGTCCATAAGACCAACTAGATTGTTCCACGGGCTTGGAAGCGGTATACTCATACAGCACTTATGCATGTTGAAGCAGCGTGAGGACACAGTGCAGTAGTGAACAGCTGAACGGTGATGAGCTGCACAAGCTTACATCATGATCTTATGTGGCTACCAGTAAACTGAAAATAAGTGCTCCAAAATGCACTAAAAATAACAATATGATAATAAGTTTATGTAAGAATGATCATGAACAAGGAGGAAGTGTAAGATCTAAAGTACTCATGGTATCAAACATGAGCTGGGATGTGCCACCGTGTAGTGTGGGAAATAGGCGCTACCATTTATGTGGAACATGCCATCTCCACTTTCACGGTTCAAAGATGGAGGCAACAGGTGTCTCTGAAATGTTGGTATGAAGTTACCAACTACACTGTTTCACATTCCAAAAGACTGTAATCTTCAAGAAATAAATGCCATTTCTTTCTTACTCATGCAAATACAAGATACTACACAATAACTTACCTGAGAGAAGCATTGGGTCATAATGCTCTCCTTTCTTTACATGATCTGATTCACCAGTCAGGGATGATTCATCCACTTTTAGGTCATTACTTTGAATAAGAATGCCATCTGCTGGTAACAAATCACCATACTTCACCTGTGAAATTACAAAGAGTGGTTGAAAAAGGAACAGTATTTAAAAGAAATGGCAATGCCTTTAAAAACTGAAGAAGATACTTACTTGGCATATATCTCCTACCACAATGTCACCAACTGATATCTGCTTCACCTCTCCTGCTCGAATCACAGAAAATTTATGCTCGCCTTCAATTCTGCTCTGTAACCCTCGGAATTGTCGTTCCTTGGTATAATCGTTAAATGCTGTTACAATGACCACGACTATGACTGAGATGAGAATTGCTAAGCCTTCAATCCATCCATGCTGTCCTTCATCCTCATCAATCTTTGGCCCTTCTAGAACAATAAGACATCATAAGAGTGAAACTTTATTTCTGTGTTGCATGACCACAAATGCTAAATTCCAAGTTCACAGCATTAGAAGCGGTGAACAATATACACAGAAATGAAAGTGATGTGTAAATTCTACATTATCATCCAAAACACTATCTTATGAGAGCAGTGATGAGTGTCTCACAGATTCACATCACAACAAACTAAGGAATCTCAATTCTTCTCATGTGTATTCATGCATAAAACCAACTCATCTGTTTTCTGAACTCACAAGATAATGAACAAATCAAGATATAAGAAAACATTTACTGATCTCTGCTGTAATATGAATGAGCAGAATTTCAGTCCACTTCTTCTTCAGGAATGCTTAAATCCACAATTTATGTATACATATACAACTATCAGTTTCTCATTCTGCATTTATAAACCTTCAACATATCACATTTACTTCTCACGTAAAGAAAACATTATCCCTTTTTATGCCGCTAAAGGGTTAATAATATTGCTAGCATGCTGATAGTAAGGTGTCAGCTACAACAAAACAATAATAAGTAACATACTTCACAGAAGAGAAACATTTAAAAACCACCAATATATCAATTACAACTGGAAAAATCAGGTCTCAGCAAGAGATATATTAAGAGAAGACTCAGCACACTGATGCATGCTTTTATAGACGTGCTATCCCTTTTGCATTTTGTACAACTTCTCCTCTACAAACAGTGAAGGAAGAGAAATGTGGGGACAGACAATGCAACAGCTTACTGCATACAAATACAATTTAATCTGCAAAACAGATAGAAATTTTGGAGCTCTAATTTTGAAATACAGTACACGTTTGTCCTGCTACATAACTATTTCACTTAAATGTGTATGTTCATGTTAGACCAAATTGCACATTTCCCACACAGGCATCTGACCATATTGCCAATGCATATGCAGTATTCTGGTCATATGTGTCACTGCAGAGCAGAATGACTGAAATAAAACTGTTTCATGGACTTCTGCACAAGGTTAGAAAAACATGTAAAACCAGCATTATGAAACAAAAATATTATTGTGAGCACAATTTAAACTTCTTTATCACTGTGCTCCACACATTCACTCAATGGACTGACAAAACATATCTCATGCTCAACATTTACAATGTGGAATTCTACTAAAGCGTATTCTACACACACATTCTGTTATCCATAAGCTTGAAAATTGAATTTTGTCAAGGGTAAACTTTATACCATGTATGGGTGCCACAATGCTAACAGGACATCACCATACGGAACAACTACAATGGTTCACAACTTGCAAGACCCAGGGTTCAATCTGTTCAAGATGGAGTGGGGAAAATACAGTGGGGAAGATGAATACCTTCCTGGCCCCTATTAGCTCATTCAATGCTAAGTCGTCCATTTCATATTCTTGTCAGTGGTGCCAACACTTGTTTAAATGATTACATACTATTACTGAGAAATGAGAATCACAATCAGAACTCTGAAAAGACTACTGAACTTTCTAAACCAGTAAGTGCAAAAAACTACATCAGTGTTTTTTCAAAAGTGGTCAGGTCACAGCACCCTCATGCAATCTCACCCCCCCTCCCACACTCCAAATCACATAACATAAACATTTTTAAAACATTATTTTCTGTGTTTACAACAATCCTCTTCAACAAGTCTTCACAGGCTTCATTATTTATAAATGACATTTTGTAGCCAAGGATCTGATATTCTGATTATCCTCCTGAAAGCTTTTAAGTTACATTTATATACAGATACATTATCACTTCCCTTTGACCATACAAACAAAACACTTGGAACAACATCAGAGTGAGCGAGCAAGGGGGAAGTGGCTACAACAAAATCTACTGAACACCCAGAAGCCAATGTATTTACCATCGTTGTTGACACCCGCTGAAGATGGCAATCCATAAAAATAAAAGAACATGAAAGAGGTTAATTGCCAGTGTCAGAGTGTAAACTATTATCAGGTGAACTGTTCTTCCAGTTGTTTACATAGTGTGTTAGCTCAAGCCTATGTGTGCGGTATCAAAGGACTCAGTCTTACAACACCCCAAGAATAATAACCAAAAATGATAACCGCTGAAATTTCTTAAACGAATCTGCTTAGTCAAAGTTCACTGCCATGAATAATCATGCAAATCTGCCTCCTTGGATCTAATTCAGGGATGGGGTCTCATGAATTTGTCAGCAATTCATGGTTGACTGTTCAAACCACAGCTGCTGGAAAGTATACAAGTCTAAGAAAACAACAGCATCAATGGCACCAAAAAACTGAAAATAATAACGTGGATCAGAACACCCACACTTCTACACTAATCACAGTTCTACTGACAGATTAACTGAACATTTACAGTAGTCCCAACACCCAGCACTTCCCTCTGTATCAACGAGGGAGTAAAGTTTCAGTTATCTTAATACGGCTCACAGAGTACAACTGAAACTGTATGATTATGTATTAACTAGCTTCGCCTGAAAAAGTTCATAGCCATCTTTCACACGCTGCTTGGATTCTTCAAATAATACACCAATGTCAGAAATTAAAGACAGTGTACGGCTTGTAGCAGTAAGAAAGTCTTTTTTTTTTAATTCAAATTAAGCCATTTAACACCAACTTCACTCTTTTTTAAAATTTAAGAGAAATACAAGCATATCCAACTTTTAATAAATATCTTCATGTGTTACTCATTTAAAGACATTTAAAAATTGTTCCTATGTGAACAGAATTAACTTGTGGGGGTCCAAAGTATCATGTAAGGCAAATGTAGGGTACACCTTCTTCTCCAGTTTTTAGTTCGTTTTGCACTGTGGCACTTGAGCATCAGCCTCACTGAAAGTTTTCATCTATAGCATTGAAGCAGAGACACTAATTACCTTCAGTTTAAGTGCACACAATGAAAAGAGAAGTAGAAAATTAGCCAAATCAGAGGTCCAGTGTAATTCTAATATTACCTGAACAATAAACTTTATAGTAGACAAAGATAAGAAATTCATTATACAACTTTTTATCAAGAGATGGAGATTGGGCTCATGTAAGTCTGTTTATGTGTAAGCACAAAGTAAACTTTAATGTGTTACTTGACACTTTACCTCATCAAATAACTCTGTTTGGTTCGCTGGAATGAACCAGTTGTTTTCTTAGATTCTAAAGATGTCTGATGAATGTGTATAACACTCAGGACCACTTGAGTTTTTGGATGTAGTCCATTGTCCAGTATTCTACAGAATATGTTTGGGAAACAGTTCCTGTTTCCAAAATGTTCTGTTCTTTAGAATACCACATTATGGACAAGTAAAAAAAAAACAGTAATCTCCAGTTCTTTTATGCTTTCATATATCTTACAAAAAAGATTCAGGAAACTAACAAGCCTTCTAACCACACAACAGCAGCTGTTTCATTTGCCAAAAAAAAAAAAAATCTCAATATGATATGATATGACAGGATTTGAGAGTAAAGATGCTATGGCAACATGGACTGAAGAAAATAAACCCTGCAGCACACTTACTCCAGCTTGAATGGCAAGCATTTCCGCAAAGTGAGAATGTATATTTTATGACATTATTCTTAGCATTTTCCTGGAGGTGATCAAGAAAAACATGTGAGTGAGACTTCCCCAGGGTGGACAATGCCAGCCCAAGCCTCCGACATTTGAAGTGCTAACTACCACTACACAACATTTAGTACAAAAGGCTGTTGAAGTGCAGAGGCACACAAAGAAAAAATAAATAAAACAGAAGAAAAAGAGAAATAAATAAATAAAGAGAGAAAATACAGTGCCATAATACCGAGCATGAACTCATTCTATTTCAGTATTTGTGGTTTGCTTCAGTCCTTCCTCCATTACAAAATAATCATGGTTGGAGCCCCATATTAGCATTCAATGATTTTTTAACTAAACGTTTTTTTAAGTTGGTCATTTAATGATGCTGTTAGTATTGCAACGATACAGTGTCAGAGCACATTGTTCTGTTCTTTAGAAACGCAGCACTTTTGCTTTATGGTCCTTCTTTGCTGAAGTGACCAGTTCTCTTTAGTTCCAGTACACAGCTATGCCAGAAAGCTTTCACTTCATTTTCAAGAGTGTTCTCATTAAAGCTTTCCTTTTTAACCTAATATATAATCTTGAGATTTTCAATGCAATACTGTAGTTCAGTGCCAAGTACTTTTAATTCCTATTTTCAAACAATGTAATTTTTCTCTGTATGACTATCAGGCAACTACAAGCCATTGTCACGAATGAATATGGGTTATAAGGATTATATTTTGAACAGTCACTGTGATAAAAATGCATAACTGCCATTACTCCACTTGTTACTATTGAATTAATTAGGAAAGGATAAGAAAATAAGAGGCATGAAACAGAAACAGCTGTACAGCATTCACAAGGGTAATCAGGAAAAGAGAAATGAAACAAGAAAAAATTTTAAGTCTATAACAAAACAGACTTGGGGGGGGGGTCATTAAACAAACTCAGGGTTCCATGAGACAATCCAAACATTAAAGCGATCAAGTTTATGATTCCGTACCTACTGCTGAGGTTATGAGGTTACGTAGCACTGAAGCACTGAATGAGAGGGGTAGAATGATTATGGAAGACGAAATCAAGAGAGGATGTTAGGCAAAGTAACCATGACTCTGGAATTCAACTTAAGAAGTAAGGAAAACCAAAAGATCTAAGATGTTCAACCTTAACAATGTATTTAGAGTTTTCTATGTGCTAAACTACCAGACTTCAGAAGGTTAGGTGGACCAAGAAGACAACCTGGCTAGTGAACATTACTGTCTTCTGGGATATAACATCATGCAGTTTGGTACATATATACTAACAGTTCAGAAGATACGCTGCTTCCATCTTCAGGTCTACCCTGACATGGAGGCAGCACATTCCTCTGAAAACTTGATACCCACCACCAAAACTACATGGTGCCATATCTCAAGAGTCTTCATCGGGAGAACCTCAAATTTCACACAGAGAAATGTTTATCTCTTGGGAATTTCAACAGGACATTGTAGTATAACTTCAGTAACACCAGCACTCTGCTGACAGAACATCACACAATCCTGAGCATTTCCAAGATTATGGTGGTCTGGGATGTGATGAAGTGTGGTCCGCTAGATGGGTACCAATATAGTCAGCTCTCAATTATCCGGGATAATGGTGGGGATGGAAATCACGATTAATCGAAAACCCGGTTAAGACAAATTTTATTAAAAGTAGTACTGTAATACTGTACCTTCATAATACTATAGGCCTACCTGTATTTAAATTTATTCAACCTCATTTTTATGTCATCTCATGGCCTATTTAATACTTTTTTACATTACACTGAAATATGAATTAGTTATTTCAATCACAGTCTTCAGCAACATCCAACATTTTTTACGAATATTCACACTTAACACTTTAAAAAAATTTAACATCGTCGTTTACTTTTTCGCAGCATTTTCCTTTTTCTGTTGAATACTTAACACAACACGCTTCCTTTTACACCCTGACATTTTGCTAACGCACTTGAAGATCGATACAAAGAAACTAACTGGGGCCATGTATCTGTCCTAGAAACTTTCCACAAATCCTTGCATTCTTTCACTCCTACCCTAGAATATTGTGTTAGCATAATGGGACCAAAGAATGCAGAGCTTGGTTCACACTAGTGCAAAAATAGTGTTACAACTCACCATGTGAAACAAAAGTGAGTGAATATTAAACAACATATAAGTCTCAAAAAAGCCTCAGTAGCCCCGGTTACACCGCAAACCGGTTAATCCGCCCCTGGATAATAGAGAGTTGACTGTATTTTGGAAGAACCTGTTGCCCTCCTCTTCATAGTAGAGGACTGTACATTCCCATTCATCAGCCGTAAAATGATCGTTTTCACTACTCATGTACATATGGGAACAAATACATCACACCATTCTGGTGTCCATACTTCATCTGCCAGTATTAAGACAGTTAGTTACTTCTGGGATGTGAATACAGGACATAATCTTATCTACTTTTACAATACTTTCTACAACAAGGAAGCATCCACATTTTCTCAATATGGATGATGATAATCATGCATATCGATGCATTATCATAATGTACCACATATCCGTTAAATATAGATCTACAGTAATGTCAACGAGTCTGTCTCGTCTACACAATATTGAAGTAAAAATAGGAACAAATCAAATGCTTCAGTGCTTGGAAATCACTTAAGTTACACTTATAAAACCATTTTATATGGGATCATAGCTATGAAAGAAGAAGACTCAGATCTCAAATCATCTACTGCTAATTATGACCAATGCTTCTAATTAACCCTATAATCTCCAACACCATACATAAACTACTCAAGTGTCTAATATTCAGAAGTTCAGATATTCATATGTTTGTGAATTCTAACTGTCCTCACAGCAAAGAGGGTGATAATTATCACATTCAGAATATCCCCACTAATTACTGACTCAAGGGAATGAAGAATTGTATGCAACCACCACCCATACTAGTTAACAATAAATCTGTTTACATAACCATTATTATTATATGAGTGATTAAGTTTTAACAACAATTTCTGGGTGTCTGTAACCAAGCATTATGACTTACAGAACAAA
This sequence comes from Cryptotermes secundus, assembly GCF_002891405.2. Taxonomy (NCBI): domain Eukaryota; kingdom Metazoa; phylum Arthropoda; class Insecta; order Blattodea; family Kalotermitidae; genus Cryptotermes; species Cryptotermes secundus. The sequence continues at coordinate 259,636 of NW_019725425.1, forward strand.
ACTGATATATGTTCCTCTAGGGTGTCTACTGACCCCACACATTACACATGTATTAACAACTGTATGTGGTACCATGTGTCCCCTTTGAAACTTAGCAATTATTATCTGAAACTTCTTATATGATGCTAAACAGAAGAGTTACTGAAGGTGATCAACATAAATGGCACACCTGTAAAGAATTCATCACTACTTAGGGCTGATACAGTGTTATGTTATATCTCACTACAAATAAAGTAAAAAGTAAAGCTATCCTGTAACAAGCTGTGAAGGCCCATAGGGTTGTGAGACGTTGAGGGTCCCACATTATCTAGACAATTGGCTCAAAGATGGCGGTAAGTTTGTCAGCCTTACGCACCGGCTGCACCTTACTCCCCAGGAAAATTATTTAATTAATTTAGGTCAATTGAAAAAATCCAATGACCTAATCTGGACTTAAACCCGTAACCTTCCGGCTTGTAGCATAGTGCCTCAACCAACTATGCTACCGCATGCCCCTCTCACTACAAATAATTCTCATTATTGTAAATGGTTATAGATCATTTTTCATGAAACAGCTTCTTGTCAAAGACTTCACAGCGAAGTTCTGTCACTCAGCACAATATGTCTATACTGAATGACCAAAGGATATGCCCCATTTCAAAATGTGCACATTCAAAGTACTGAATAGCACTGCTTTCTGATCTACAAAAGAACAAATAACATGAGAATGTGGATGCAGACTGCACCTCAAATACCAGTGACATAACATGCAGGAACTACTAATCACACTCAGTATTGTAATGGATTTGTAAACATATTGCCAGGCAACAGCTCTGTAAACATGATCTAATATGTAACAATAGAGGAAGATGTGTTTTCTGTAGATTTGACCGACGCACCAATAGATTGGCTGGATAGCAATCACGTGATGTGTTCACTGTAGGTCCATGTCCATTCCATGGCTATATAAGTAAGTGACAGAATTCGTTTAAGGCAGTTATGAATGAATGCGTGAATGAGGGAGTGACTGAGTGAGTGAGCGAGCAAGCAAGCAGTTGTCCACAGGAGTCCCTACAGAAGAGGTCACAGTAGAAACTATCGGAGCAATGGAGGGCCAATCTGGGGACAGGCAACCAGCCATGGCAAAACGGGGCCCACGGAAAAGGCAGACCAAGGACAATGTTGTATAAGAAGCACCTACTGAACGGACGTTCGAGAAGAGAGGTCGGGCACAGGTGAAACGCAACAATGGCATACGAAACCGAGGCCAAAAAGAGCAGTTACATTTAGGAAGCAAAAGGCCTGTTAATGAGGCTGACTGGGAGGCTCTTAGTGCTGGAGATCATCTTTTGAATCTGTCAGGAGTGTCAAGACATTCTGGAGGAGCTGGCCAATGCCCAAGAGAAAAAAAGAGACTACAGGCAGAGTAAGAACCAGAGATGTAAGCTCACGAGCCAATCTTGGAAGTTTTGCCCTCAACTGGAAACAAAGAAATGGTGGTAAGTTTGTAGGTTACTCAAAACTTGCAGCCTTAAGGAGGGAGCAAGGTGGTACATCATCTGAAAGCAGGAATAGTTTGACCAGAAGAGGCGCCCATTAGTTTGTTACGGCACAATAAACAATTAATGCACACAACAATAGAGAAATTGTGGGAAGTGGTGTTCTCTGCAGGTACACGCAGATAGCTACAACATGCAACAACAGAAGAACTGCAAGAAAAGGTGCTTTCTGTCGAGTGTGTCCTGAGGACCAGTGGGTCAAGTGAGTCAGTCTAGAGTCTTCAGGCAAGCAGACCAGTCCAAGTCTGAAGCTGTTGTGGGACAGTCTCCCCTGGTGGAGTAACTCCCACTGTAAGTCGTTGGGTAGCAATGCTGAGTTACTTGTGAGACTAGTGCCAGCTAGTGAGGACTGGAGCCATGACACATGGAAGCTGAGGGAGTTACAGTAGGGGTGACCTTTACCAGACAACCGGTGAAGATACAGAAGACTGCGAAGACTCAGTGGGTACTGTAGCAAACTGTACTGTGTGCGAATTAGTGACAGCAGTTACGATCTATAAGTATTTCATTAATCGAGCTATTAATCCAAAGTCTGTCTAGAATAACTCAATAACATGACAATAATAAAATATAATGCCTGTAGGTATATAAAAAAGGTATCCTTAGAAGGAAACTACATAGCTACACAATGTAATGAGTGTCCATCATTTATAAAATACACTAGTTACATTAGGTTTTGTGAACATTTGCCTAATCTCATATCTCATAAAGGAATTCAAATTATTTGATAATTAGAGCAGCATCAGAGTTTTAAATTCATAATTTAAGGAATGAAAGTCACACAAAAAAAGAATACACTGTACCTCAGACAACTGACAATATGGCAGCACCTTCTTAATTTGAAACAGTACAAGTATGTCACTTGCATAAAATCTGCAAACTTCATTTAGAGTTACAAAACATTTTGGATATTCCTTGAACAGATAATTTAACAGCAACGTACCTTGTAACAAATAATGTGATCAACAGTGTTATCATTGAAGTTTGAAACCATTACCCTTCACACTCGTGCAAGTTTAACCTTCACTGGCTTTAGTCTTGTACGCTTAAGAAACAACATTCCTTCACAAAAAATACATCATCCCCTTGTAATAGATTTGATTTACATCAATGCCAAAACACTTACCCGAGCTATCATCATGGGGATAAAAAGCTAATGCCAAGGATATAACAGCGGCAATTTCTAAAATTATCAGCGTCACATCTTGTAATGCTTCCCAGACAAGCTGTAGGAACGTCTTAGGTGGCTTGGGAGGTATGGTGTTCGAGCCAAAAGTGTCTCTTCTATGTTCTATGTCAACTTTTGACCCACTAAGACCTGAAAATGATAAAATTATCTATTAATAATGCTGGTGAGAGCGACACAGCACGCAACATTTCACAAATGATCACCCAATACCAAAGCATGGGAGAAAAGGAAGTGGGTAGTATTTTACATGTATTATTCCAAAAACATGGCATCATATGAAAATTATGCACATGACATAATACGTGTATCAGATTAATCTTTAACATATGAAGATTTATACCTCTCACACTGCAAAATTTGGATTTTGTAAATACCTAAATAGAGCAATACAAGGTGTCAAATCTTCTTCTTCATCCCACCTCTTCCTCTGATGATTGCACTTTTATGTGCATCTGTCCATCTGTCTTTGCCTTCTTTAAGTTCCTCCTCCTTCTCACAACGTCCGTAATACCTGCATTTTGCTGTTGCACTTACAACACTTACAACTTAGTACAAAACTACCATCCAATGTTAAAGCAGGATCCTTGTACAGACTTGAAAGGATTCTGACGATGGTATATACTGTACTTCTTTTGGCTTGTTTTGGACTTCATCCATCGTCTGGTAAGTAAAAGACAAAAGACCAGGACGTTTCGGAGACTGGATCTGTCTCCATCTTCAGGTGGGTGGGGCAGGATAAACCTACTCAGTTGGGCCCGTTAGAAAGAGCTAGTCTCAATTACTGGACCCGTGAAACGTCATGGTCTTTTGTCTTTTACATACCAGACAATGGATGAAGTCCAAAACAAGCCAAAAGAAGTACAGGATCCTTGTACTTTACAAAGAACAATGTAACCCTCATATCCTCAGCCTGATAATGGAAACGCTTGTCTAGAAAATTCTTATATTAAAAGCGTTTTATTCTTAAAGCAACGTAATTAAGCAAAATTCTCCAATATCAACCCTCCACTTACTGATATGTAATATGCTTCCCGCAAGTATTCAGATTTAAAGCGCTCCCTTCCCCCTCATAAGCAGGGTCATGTGGTAGAATGTTTGTAGGTTAAATTCAAGGACAAATCAGAAATTAATAAACTATAGAAATGTTAAGAAAGACTTAATATAACTTGCCATAAACTGAACTAGGATTTCCAAAATGGAATTATATCATCCTACGACGGGAAAGTGCAATACAGGCTTAACAGTGGAATACCGATTTATGTTTCTCCCCATTCAGTGTTCATTTTCTGGAGCCGTGGGAAATGCCCCACAGTCGCAATTCATAAATTACCCCTACATATATTATATATGTTTTTACATAGCAAATCTACCAAATAATTCGCTCACACTTTTATTGTGTTAATTATGCGTTTATTTTGGGATAAACATAATTTCGTTACATGTTTCGCCTTTTTTTTCAGGCGATACATTGTACAAACTTAACATATTGCGTTTTTTGTATATGGATACATATGTTACAATCTGCCCATTATTATTATTATCGAGTCCTAGTGTTTTTATGCACAGTATCGATCCTATTTTATTGTGTGGAGATGGAGATAATCAACTGCCCCATTTTAGTGTTTTTCGATTCAAGTTTTACCAGCATTTAATGGACGAAAATTCAGTTCCTACATGAAGCCTGTAACCTGATTTAATGTTTAAGCTAAACCCGAAACCTAGGGGTTACGCACGCTGTGTGCTCCAACTCAGCTTCTGAGTCGTCAATTGGTCGCCTAGCGAACAATATGTGTGAGGGTTCGTTCACTGAGAAACTAGTGGGACGCAGCTACACCACGCCACATCTACTGTGCTCTTGGAGACACTGATAACCAGGGCCAGGATTTTGATGACATGTCATCTTTTTTTCCTTGTATCCTATGCGATGCTCTTAAATATATAAATCTCTGATATGGGCTGCTGGTTACAGAAATGTAAATTTTATAGGTAATTTGTCTTTTTTTTTGTCATTTTTAGGTTTAAGGTCACTTTTTCATTTTCAGGGTAATTTTTTTGGTAAATTTTTGGACTTTTAAGGGTATTTCTTGTCATTTTTGGCCATTTTAGAGAGTTTTTCTTCATATGTTTTCTGAAATGTGAATAACATGGAAGCGAAGTGTTCTATCTTTTCTCCTTTAGGTCATTTTTCTGGATTTTTTGGGTCATTTTATAGGTCATTTTTTTAATATTTTAAGGTCATCAAAATCCGGGCCCTGCTGATAACACTTGTACTCGTACGCTGGGTATGCATGTAGTATGTGTACGCGTATTTGCACTTAACTGTGAAAGAATACAGATTGTATTTACATATCGTATTTACGCACGTGAGTAATTTCTGTTCATCGTTCTGCGATTTTTAAAAACGAATTAGTGATGACGAGCACGGCGAAGAAGCTGAATGTGAACGGCAAACCAGAGGCCTATTTATATCAGTCACCATCAGTCCATTTCTCTTCTTAAAGATAACTTCTCATGTTCCGCTTTTGAGCTAAACAGTTCAACAAATCCACTACTCGAATGAACCTTACGTACTATATTCTTCATCATGGCGGTATTGTTTTGGTTAAATGGTCAGTAATATGTCAACTAGGAAAGAAACTTCTTTCACTGAAATATTTATCGATTTTTAACAGCTGCACTGTTCAGTAAGTATGATTTGAGAAGGCCCAACAAAGTGTGTCAGGCCACCAAAGGTTGTAACAGGGAGGATCACAATGATATTACAGAACATACAGCATAAGAAGCAAAACTGTATCCATAATCTGGGAAACCTTGGCACTCCACTTTATTGTCTTCACATTATCATCATTTTCTTCCCCATCACTGTTACACGATTTTTCACCCCTATATAAATAATGTAAGGGAATTTGTGTACCATAAATAAATAGGTAGAAACATAATCCCAAGCCCATTATTATTATTAGAGGGGATGGGTTTCCCCATGCACCGCGACTAATAGTCTATTGTACTCGTACGTCCCCTTTTGATATTCTACCAGTCGCCATACCCTACCGGTACTGGTGCGTACTATCAGCCCCGTTCAACCAACGAGGTCGGCCCTCGGTACCCGATACTTCCCCCATCTACCAGAGGCATTGGAAACTACTTGGGCGGGAAACTTTTGGCTAATTTTGCTCAGAGGTCTCCTAGAGACATGAGGATGTTTTACGTGCCGTAAATCTACGACACGGGACCCACGGCTTAAAGTCCCTCCCGGAGGACTTGTTCCCTGAATTTTTCCGCCCTTAAAAATTCCACGACCTCCACCGGGTTTAAACCGAGTCGTGAGGTGGGAACGTTACTCCTAGACTACGGAGGCCAATATCCCAAGCCCATAGTTCTCTATATTTTATTTTGTAATCTAAAATTACATTGACCTCAATATTACAGACACGCCTTTAACACGGTTTTCAATTAAATCAAAATGGAAACCTGTTCCTGAATACTGAAGCTTCATTCATTTTAAATCTGTCACTATTCTGTTTGCGAGTAAAGAGAAACGAGCGGCTGTGATTCTCCTGTTTGTAGTATTAACTTGTAATTGTTTATAATCACCTTCACTGGGGGACGTGTACAGTTTCTTGCATATCTCCTGAACACCGCCATAATCTTGTATTTTGGCAATCCCCTCACGGCCCCGGGTCTCCATGAGCTCCCGGAGCTGTTTGAGGGTGATGCCATACTGTGCTGGCCGCCCATCTATTGTCGCCATCCCAGGATCTTCAGGTTGCTACTGCTGTAACAATAGAAAAATATCTCAAGATGCGCTGCCGTAAGTTTCAAACAAAATTTCAGTCTTATACGTAACAAAATATTTACTGTATGCATCCTCTTGTGTGTTATATACGTGTTCTTAATGTATCAGTCAACCCAACAATTCTATAATAAACAAATCAATAGTACTGGATTAATATTCGTTTATTTGTGGAAGTATTGCTACACGTTTGGACCCTGTAGAGTTATCATCAGGCAACCATCACATGATTATGTAATTGTATATCAAGAGCAATGGACAGACAAGTGCTGTTTTGATGAGAACACAGGTAACTCCATATGTACACAGATCGTACTCGTGCCACGACGTAAAGATCGAACTCCAGACAATATTCTAAAATTGAATCTCCATATTTCGACCAAAGTAGTTTGAAGAATTCGAATTCGAGTGCTTGTGATAAAGGCGATGTATGTATGTGTGTACGTGTATGTACGGCCGCGCCATAGCTCAAGCGGTTAGTCGCCGGTTTCCCACTGCGGCGGCCCGGGTTCGATCCCGGGTCTGGTCAAGTGGGATTTGTGGTGGGCAAAGTGGCGCTGGGGTGGGGTTTCTCCGAGTACTTCGGTTTCCCCTGCCAATCTTCATTCCACCAAATTCTCCATCATCATAATCACCCGGGGCAGGTACAACAGGCCAATCAATGGCCGCCGTGCCGAGTGGACCCAGTTGGACCCCACCCCACACTAATCGAAATGTGTGTATGTATATATTTTATGTATGTGCGTATGCGTGTGTGTATGTATGTATGTATGTACATAAACTGTTTATATCTTGGGTCACAGAAGCTTTGCTGCGCAACTGTGAGTTTGAACCGGAGGAGAGTACAAAAGCAGGAGGCTGATACTTCAAAGCACGCTAAAATTATGTCTTCTAAGATAGTTGCATTTATGAAGTATCGTCCCTACTCACTGGCTGCTGATAAGTCGATGGACATGATCTCAACTGCGCAGATGTGTACCTGCATGTTTGTGTGAAGTGTTTAAAGAACTTGCAGATCTATATTGAATGCAAAGAATCAACGTCATACAGGCATACAGGAAGTATTGAAGCCTGTGGCCACAGTTACAGTTGGCGCTACTAACTAGTACAGTGTCTCCTCTTTACATGCACATGCACGGGCCACATCTCCACTACGGATTAATACAATATTACAGCATTAACAACAAAACTTAATTGTCAAACGCCTGCAATTGAAGCAAATCATGAGTAACGTCGTTAGTGCAATTATCTGTATTTTGTCCTAAACAACAAATATTTTAACGGCATCAGGTGACACTGTGCACTAGTCTGAAGTTCCCTGGCCTTTTCTTATTATTCTTAGTGGGGTGAGACTGAGTCCACTTGGTACTGCGGCCACTCCTGGCCAGCCCCAGATTACGGTGACTGTGGAGCAACTAGTGGAATAAAGATTGGCAGGAGAAACCGAAGTACTAGGAAAAAACCTGTCCAAGTGGCAATTTCTCCACCACAAATCCAACATGACCAGACCCCCGCTCGAACCCGGGCCGCCGCGGTGAGAAGCCAGCGACTAACCGCTTGAGCTATGGCACGGCCTCAGTTTGCTGGCTTAGAGAAGGCAAGGTTCTGCAGTGTTCTCTGCCACATTACTCGTGTTCGTGCTAGTGCTCGTGTGACTCACTATGCTCGCGAGTAATGTGGACGATATGACAAGTCACGAGACAAGCAAATTTTTAATTTTTAATTTAAAAACTATAGCCAATAAATTAAAATACGACTACAGCCTATACACACTACGAGTAAATATACGGATCCTCACGCGCCGAAGCCTGGCGAGCAACTGAAGTAGTGTGGACGAAGATTTACGAGCATAAGTAAAAGCCAGACGAGTCTCCCGACGAAGGCTGGCGAGCACGAGCAAAGATCAAAGTTTTCCTTATCGAAAAGGATACAAAGTAGGTCACTCTGAATTAATGTGGGTATGCAATCTGGACTTCTTGTCAGACATTCGTGAGCAGCTAAACGGCCTGAACAACAAGCTGTAAAGGTAATTTCCAATTTGGAAGGCAAATCGTTCAACAAAACAAGATGACCAATGCCAGACGCGCCGAACAGTTTCAGCTGTCATTTGCAGACAGATTTCTGGGCTCCGATTAGAACAGAACACTGTTCAGAACATTTCCTATCCCTTCTGTCACACAATGAAGACGCTGACCTATTTCAGAGCTCGAATTAATCGACCTGAATTGTACTGATAACCTTTGGTGTAAATTCAAAGCGCATGATTTGCTTAACTTTTATGTCTTTCTAAATAGAAATATCCCAGTCTGCTGCAGAAGGCGGCTGTCTGAAACACCTACAGCTGTGAAGAAACTTTTTCACCGACGCTAAAATAATCTATAAAATGCAATCGGTTGAGAGACGAAAATCTCATGTCACTCCTTAGTCTGATCACAAGATGCATTACACCTGTCTCGAAACGCCTGGCATTCACAGCGTACGTTCAGCAGTCACATTAGAAATTGTTAAATTTTAATTTCTTATAAAACATTCCACATTATTTGCATACATTTTCATTCAATTATTTTATTTTTCTAATACTCACTTTATACAAAAAACAAACTCCGTGGTTTTAGTCCGTAAGCGAACTATACCGACCGAGCGACCGACGCTTGTCAGCGAAGTTAGTGTCAACTTTTAGCGGATAGAGGGTGTCGCGTGGTCAGCGTAACGAATCCCCACGGCCGTTAATTTCGGTTTTCTAGTTAAAAAAAATTCATTCGGCTTTCTCTATAAAAGTAGTTACAATGTGCCTATTAAAAGTAACAAATAAACATTATGTAATTGTCTACATGTGCTATCTGCAGCAAAGGGTACTCTGACAATGTGACCCTTTGAAAGAAAACAGATGTGCATCACTGTATCAGAACTGGCAGAGGCGAATTTCTAAGGACTAGGTCATAGACACTGACCGCCTCTGTGGTCTAGTGGTCAGAGTTCCTGGCTATAGATACAGAGGTCCGGGTTCGATTCCCGGCTCTACCAGATTTTTTGAGAAGTAGTGGGTCTGGAACGGGGTCCACTCAGCCTCGTGAGGATAATAGAGTAGCTATTTCAAGGAAATCGCGGCTGTCTATTAAACCGAAATTAAGGGCCGTGGGGATTCATTGCGCTGACCACGCGACACACACTATCCCTAGGAGTTGGCACGAACTTCGCCGACAAGCGGCGGTCTCTCGGTCGGTATAGTTCGCTTGCGGACTAAAACCACGGAGTTTGTTTTTTTTAGGTCACAGACTACTCACGTCATTGCAGACATAAAGGAAAATCACAAGCATTCGGTCAGAATGAGAGGCAGTAGACATTTACGAAGGATCCTTGGACTTCAAGAATAAGAAGCATAAACACGTATAACGCATACAGAAGATCACATTCCAAACGTTTGTCGTGTCCTTGTGAGCGCCCGACAGTTATCAAAAACACTTCATACTATAAAGCGTAAATACAGAATGTCTCAGGAGTTTGGTGCCATGCTTCAGGAGCGAACTGAGGGTTCCCTATACAATAACTTTGAAATAGGAACCCATGTCCGCAAACGTAAAATAGCAGAGCTAGGAAGGCATTTAAAATCATTTCGTTTAAACTTGGCGCCTCAATGTAGAACTGCATTGCATAGAGGAACAGCCATCCACCAGCACTCGTGCCATTGCCAAGACTGTGGGGACATCAAAATAAAGTGTTTGGAGGATCCTGCATGCCCAACAGCTTTATCCGTATCATCCAACGCGAGTACACGACGTAGTTCCAGCTGACTTCATACCACAAGTTCAATTTTGTCAGTGGATACTGAACCAGTGTTTACAACAGCCCAACTTCTTGAATCACGCGTTCTTCACAGACGAAGCGCAGTTTACAAGGGATGGCTGGTTCAACTGTCGAAACAGCCACGTCTGGGCTGATGAAAACCCCAACGTTACTGGAGTTGGTTACCACCAGGTGCAATTTTCTGTCGATGTCTGGACGGGCATCATTGGCGATCACTTGATTGTGCATTTCCTCCTACCACCGCGAATCAATGGGCCCTTTTACTAGGTGTTCCTGGGAGGTGTCCTTCCGACTTTGCTAGGAGACGTGCCACTGATTGTGCGCAGGCAAACATGGACACGGCATGACGGCGCGCCGGCGCACTTCAGCACTGTATCACGAGACTACCTGGATGCTGCTTTACATGGTCGTTGGATAGGAAGAGGAGGTCCAGTGCCTTGGCCGCCCCGATCCCCAGACTTGACACCTCTGGACTATTTCGTCTGGGGCCATGTGAAAAGCCTGATCTACGACACGCCTGTGGATAATGAAGTTGGGCTGTTGGGCAGAATACTTGTTGCACGTGACATGATCCGTGAGACACCTGGAATATTTGAAAGGGTGCGCCAAAATTTCTTGCATAGATGTAACGCATGCTTTGGAAATGGAGGGCGCCAATTCCGACATCTACTCTAGCAGGTGAGTCTTAAAGAGTTTGGAGGGGGTAATATGCCTGTGCATGCTCTTCGACATTGAGGCGCCAAGTTTAAACAAAATGATATTAAATGCCGCCCTAGCGCTGCTATTTTACGTTTGGGGACTTGGGTTCCTATTTCAAAGTAGTTCTACAGGGAACCCTCAGTACGCTCCTGAACTATGGCACCAAACACCTGGGACACCTGTATAACTTACGTATCATTAACTGTATTTTCTACGTGTATTTATTGTCGAATTGTTACAGTTTTTCGTGATAATCTAGTACACAACTGTTACTAATAAAACTAAATAATCTGGACCCAATCCGTCCTTAATGCGTGATTTCGAAATTGCTAGGACATACTTACTCGTAGATCTAAATGTAACCAGAGAACATCAGAATACAGCACTGTACTGGAGGGTCTCCAATTTATGATTTTTATAGTTAGAGTAATTTAAAGTGTTTCATAAATATTTCATGTTTTACAATGTTTACTGACACCAGACTGCAGAATAGTCTTACGGACGCGATCAAGTACCGCGACAAAAAAAAAACGCTCAAGGTCAAGTTAAAGGATACGTATTCGTACATGGCAGGAGACCCTTACAGTCGAGATGGGAACCGAACTGACATGAAGAGGGAATCAGGAAGACTGCTGAGCTATACATGATACTGGGCGAAGCGATGGTGACGCATTTCTGCGGAGACTGGGGAAGACTAGAAACACTTCACTCAAAACAGGCTGCCTCTGGGTCGAGACCGAAAGCCGGTAACGTCTCAATACGGTGTAACAGTGATCATCACTCCGCCGTGACTTTTGGTCTTTCATGGTTTGCAGACCCTGCACTTTCATTAGGAATAATTTTGTTTCGGTGACGGTTCAGTGACGCTCGAGCAACTGCTGAGGTTATGTAGCCTCAAATGAGATATTCAATCACAGTTATGAACAGGGGTTGAAAAGTTTGTGAAAGTCTGGTAGGCAGAAAGGGTGATAAAGGCCGCGCCATAGCTCAAGCGGTTAGTCGCTGGCTTCCCACTGCGGCGGCCTGGGTTCGATCCCGAGTCTGGTCAAGTGGGATTTGTGGTGGACAAAGTGGCGCTGGGGTACTTCGGTTTCCCCTGCCAATCTTTATTCCACCAAATTATCCATCATCATAATCACCCGGGGCAGGCTACAATAGGCCAATCAGTGGCCGCCGTGCCGAGTGGACCCAGTTGGACTCCACCCCACCCTAAGCGAATTAAAAAAAAATTAAGGGTGATAAATATTTTCTTGCACACTGCTATAGATGACATCTGTAATCAGTGGGTAAGATTAATTTCTTAATGTTGCCGTACTGCCTGAAAGCCATGGCATGGGCATAATATATAGGGGAGAAATATGGAATTATAAATAGACTGTTACGAGCTTCCGGGGCACGCGGCAGGGCAGCTGATTGCGGCATTATGCCATAAGCCAGAAGTTCGCGGGTTCGATTCTAGATGAGGCCACTGAATTTTTCAATTGACCTAAACCTTGCAGCTGCGCTATGAGCCTGGAGTCGAGTCAGCCTCTAACAGAAATCTTCCTCGGGGTAAAGGGCGGTCGGCCGGCGGGTAAGACTAACAACCCTATGGGCCCCCAGGCCTGTTACAGTTTACAATTATAATGATGATAACGAATGTCAATACAGTGACGTAACTGAATGGGAATCCCGCAACTCCAAAGGCGAACTCCAGGAAACTACTTGGGCCGCCACAAATGATCAAGCAATTGAATTTAGCTAACTGTGGTTATGAATTACGGTATACAGAGGAAGCCGGACACTTTACATTCAATAGCTTGAGAGACCCGAAAAATGCGCATATACCTATAGACAGGTAGCGGGTCTCGAACGAGAAATGAAATAATATCGACAACGCTCCAACTTCCGCTACATGGAAAAGAATGACTCTAAGCGCACAGCAATTACTGAAACTGAAACGAACAGCTGGTTCAGCAGACTGGCACAGGCTATGAACATCCAAAGCCTAGGAACTTAACTACCACCCATTTCTATTGTATGGCTGGGCAACTGTTTACTGCATATGAATAGCGCTCATTATCTGTATACTGCAACAATACATTCAATTTATTGAGAACATCCACTTAACTGGTATATTACGGCGCTTACCCATTTACAAGCACTACAGTAAAGCTCTGAGGTCAATAGACAGTAACAAATAAGGGAAGATGCACACAAACTTGACAGTCTGCCAGCTCAGAAGCAAGTCGTTCTGATGAAGTGCATAGAATTGGGAATGAGATGATCCTACTCCTGCAAACAATTATGTTGACCTTTAGACCAGCAAATGTACGTCTCGCAGGAGAGATGAACTACACGGCTTGAGCAAACCGTCACAATCTGTTGGGTGCAAAGTTCTTAGCGTCGATAACGGTCACGTTTGAAACGAAGTCAGCGTCATTACAGCATGTAATTTAATGATTGGATCGATCTGGCTCAAGACAGGGATCAGTGGAGGGCTCTTATTAACACGGTAATGAACCTTTGGGTCCATAAAATGCTCGGAAGTTCTTGAGTAGCTGCACAATTTGCGGCTTCTCAAGAAGGGCTCAGCTCCATGAAGTTAGTTTAGTTATATAATTTAATGCCGATGTATCAACTTCACAATTCATTTCGCGTCGACTGATAAGTGGTAGGATATTATGAAGGGGAGAGTCGGTAGGTTGACAGGTCTGGGGGAGGGGAGACCCTACTATCGCAGCATCGAATTGGAGAGGAAAACTTCACTCTAATTGAACAAGCCCCGGTCGGGATTTCACCCAGGTGCTTTCCAGATGAAATTCCTTTACGTTATCCCCGAGTTAAACTGGTTGGTGTGCATTATAGGAGTTTTCAACAGTTCCCACAAGGTACCCGAAAAGACTGCGAGATTCCAACTTCACGTATATCACGCTAAACCAAACACACACATGCTCACGTATTCCTGCAGTGTTCTACGAATAAGACCAGTAACACGCGTGTACACACCGCGATAGCGCAGTCGGTATAGCGACTGGCTACTGGCTGGACGACCGAGGGGTGGAAGTTACGAGTCCCGGTGGGGGCAAGAATTTTCACTTCTCCGCGTCGTCCAGACCGGCTCTGGGGTCCACCCAACCTCATATCCAATGGGTACGGGGGGGGCTCTTTCCCCGGGGGTGAAGCTGACCACTCACCTCCAACTAGTGCTGAGGTCAAGAAATTGTGGATCCATATTGTGTATTACGTATTTACCGACTTTTAGTGCATACAATTTCACTTGTCACTTGACACACACACGTCCAGCAATACAACGCACGCAGCCACATAAGAAAGACACATCATGAGACACGGTATATACACAATTAAAACATAGAAGAACGACTCCCATGGCGGATGAATGGCGTTATACACGAGTTTGATATACATGTAAAATGATAGATCTTAACAAGTTTTAATATATAAATTTTATTATTTAACGACAAACACACTTGATGGCAGGCAGTGCAATGGTTTAACGTGAGTAATACACCTGAGGATGGCAGAATGATACCGAAACATGTAGTGTGAAGTGACAAGTGAAACTGTATGCACTAAAAGACGGTTAATATATACACATTATGGATACGAATCAGTGCAACAGGATGCTAAAATACAACAAAATTTTGGATCTATACATCCACTCCCCTATACGCCTTCATGGTGTAGTGCCTAATTAGTTAAGCTCAGAGACAACTTTACCTTTTGACTTTATTATCTACGGAAGGTTGTAATCACAGTAAACAACGCAGAATTCTGTATTTATCAGCATGTAAGCACCCAACGAAGGTTTCTTACTTTGTGAAATTTCAGGTTTTCGTGGCGGTCACTACGAATATATATTTTGGGCTCTATTATACGACGCTTCCAGATAAGCGTCCTATCCAATGAGTAACGGGAGTACATCGGCCGGGGCGTGAAGCTCACCACTCAATAAAATCTAGTGCCGAAGTCAAGAACTGTGAACCTATACCTTCACTCCCCCATATCTCATGGCATAGAAACAAAATATGAACTCCGTTGCTTTAGTCCGCAAGCGAACTATACCGACCGAGCGACTACCACTTGTCGGCGAAGTTGGTGCCAACTTTAGCGGATGGAGGGTGTCACGTGGTCAGCGCAACGAATCGCCATGGCCGTTAATTTCGATGTTCTAGACCGGAGCCGTTATTTCCTTGAAATAGCTCCTTAATTATCCTCACGAGGCTGAGCAGACTCCGTTCCAGACCACTACTTCTCAGATAATCTGGTAGCGCCGGGAATCGAACCCGGACCTCTGCATATGTAGCCAGGAACTCTGACCACTAGATCACAGAGGCAGTTTTCAAGACATAGAGCTTAATTAATAAAGCACAGGGACAAATTTAGCTTACCAGTTTCTAAGATTATAAAGAGTCGTTGGTAGGATGACTGGTGATTAATGAATTAGAAACCGTCTGAATGGAAGCTGTTGTGGCCTAATCGATGTACTGTCCATGCATTTTCTTGGAGGAACACCATAAAAAAAATCCCAGTCAGGACAGCCGGAGTCGCGACCTATATTCGAATCAGGATACAAGTCTAGAGCGCTACTGCTACACCAGTCTGCTCGGTTAATGCAGTAAATAGGTAACCATGTTTCGCGTGTCACATCCCAGAAGGCCAGGATTTTCTCCCCGCTTTACCTTACGGCTACAATACAAGCCACTAGAATTATCTGCTTTTTACGACTCGGTTTCCCTTGAAATACCCAGCTATTAACTAATGCAAATGTTTACCTTCTTTCCGGTTCAATACATACAGCATCCAAAACTTAGGTATTTTTTTATTGCTACTGGGGTGGGACTAGTCCCTTGTACTGCGGCCACTTCTGGCCTATTGTACCAGCCCCAGATGATAGGTGAGGGTGACTGTGGAGTAATTGGTGGAATGAAGATTGGCAGGGGAAACCGAAATACTCGGAGAAACCTACCCCATCGCCACTTTATTCACCACAAATCCCACTTGACCAGACCCGGGTCGCCGCGGTGGGAAGCCAGCGACTAACCGCTTGAGCTATGGCGCGGCCAAATCTTAAGTAACTTCTGTATTCATATGTAATTGAATAAAAGAAGAAAGACGCATGTCAAATTAACGTAATCACATCTCTGTCCAAGCAACTGTTACGTTTGTCAAATCTGAAGCTATGGTTACGGACAGTAACCGACTATTAATGCTAACAAAGGTAAAGTTATCCCTGTAACAGGCCGTGGAGGACCGTGAGACATGGAGCATCCCACATTTTCTCAAGACAATCGGCTCACAGATGGCGGTGAAGCTGTCAGCCTTACGCGCCGGCAGCCATTTACCCCCAGGAAGATTCCTGGTACTCATTTCTCTTAGAGGCTGAGTCGACCCCAGGGCCATAGTGCGGCTGGAAGGATTAGGTCAATTGAAAAAATCCAGTGACCTCATCGAGACTTGAACCCGCGACCTTCCGGCTTGTAGCATAGTGCCTCAACCAACTACGTTACTTCATGATAGGTTCGACATTTGTTAAAGAGAGGAAAGAAACATACGGGGTGGGGGGGACATCGAGAGAGAAAGACAGCGAGGAACTTGTTCACTTCTGAACACATAATTCTTTCACTAAACATGGGTCGCGCATGTAGGCTAGCTCTAATTACGTATTACGTCCATTAGGGCGTCCCCCTTCAATTGTGTAGTGACCGGTCCCTCAGGCAAAAGTGCACGAAGTGTTGCAGGTGTGTTGTAATGGCGTATGATTACCGAGTCTCACCTGGGAACTGGGCGAGGTGTGGCGAAGTGTGCGTATTATGACGTAATTCCTGTTACGTTATTTACACAACATGAACAGGGCTAAGCCTACAACTGTATAACAGGACGAGTATCAGGCAGGAAGCAAAGATCCCGAGAAGCACACGATGTCAACATTCAAAGAGTCAGTATGTTCGTTATACTGACATTCAGGTACCATCTGCTTCCTCGGTCCGTGTTTCTAGCTGCAACAGATTCGTCCTAAATTATTACTCAATAAAATAATAGTATATAGTACCTGTACATTTTTAGCCGGTCACGGTAGCTGAGCGGTCTAAGCCATGTACTGTCTTCGCTCGCTTGGAAATCGGGATCGTGGGATCGAATCCCACTCACGGCATGGATGTTTAGTTTGGGTGTGCGTTTTTCTGTGTTTGTGTACAGGTAGAGACCTTGCGACGAGCTGATCACCAGCCCAAGGAGTCCTACCGAATGGCCAAGATCTAGAAAACCGAAGTGAACGGAGAAGTTCATGCAGGTAGGCCTAGGCCCACTGGGGCTGTAGTGCCAAGGAAAAAAACAAAACATTTTTAATAGTAATTACAATTTAGACTTTGTGAATATATTAATGAATTTGAAAGATGTTCCGACAAGCGATTCGCATTGCTCGCCGCTTGCTTGGCTTTCCTTTCGACCCTGGTGATGGAGGCAGTATGTTTCTGCGAAACGTCGGCGAAATCTTTCGCAATACGCAGGGTTACATCCTAACTTATACGTAGTAGTACTGTTCACAGCCACCGCTACGAGAACGTAAAATCGATTCGAAAACAATAAACTCTTTGTCTTCCAATCCATGTATTCTCTGCGAACAGTAAGACCTATATTTACAGATACTTTATAGCCGAAAATAAAGCCTCTGTGGTCTAGTGGTCAGAGTTCCTCGCTACAGATCCATAGGTGCCGGGTTCTATTCCAGGCGCTACCAGATTTTCTGAGAAGTAGTGGCTCTGGAACGGGGTCCACTGAGCCTCGTGGGGATAACTGAGGAGTTATTTCAAGGAAACAGCTGGGACAGCAGCACAAAGTCTTGTATGTTGTTACGTATAGAAGCAACTTGACTCGGCCACCTGAGCCAAAAGCAATGTGACCACTGCTTTTCACAACTTTGGGCGCGTCCAAGCCCAATTTGAAAACAAATATATCACGACACACCGTCTGAAAAACATTGTATTAAGGAACTGGCAAAACCCCGCAACTATTTCCGTGAACCTGTATTTTAATATGCTCTTTATATCTGTCATCCCCCCCCCCTTAACTTCCAGAAGACACCCACTTTTGACAATCAGTTTCGGTCCTTACTGAAAACACTTCATTTACACCAAGCTAAACGTAATTGTTTCTTCATTACAATAATACCTAGTATATTATTGTATCCAGTGTCATTTCACAGTGTTAATTCACTGACACATTTTGATGTCAGCGGAGAATGATCTCGCTGGAAACTTTAACGAGTGGTGATGTCTGGCACGACGGTGGGCAATCATTCTCTTTACCGGCGTGAGTGATGAGATGTGGCACGACTTGAGGGTAGCAAACACTGCGAACCCTGCGAATGAGAGGTATCAGAGGACTGGAGACAGGCACGTGCTGAACCGCTGCAATTACTCATAGCTTGGCAGGATTAAGCGTAAGAAGATAACAGAAATATCACTGACGCCTGCTTTATATAACTTTAATTAGAAACAAACGCTCACGTACCTTTCAGTTCCTCTACAGTTGGAACGCCGATGGACACGCCATCTGACTGCTCCCATTACAAGAGCTACTTACTGGTAATACTTACTTACTTATGGAGCTGAGCCCTTCTGGAGGAGCCGCCAATTCTGCAGCTACTCAAGATTTTCCCAGCATTTTATGGAACCCGAAGGTTCATTACCGTGTTCACAAGATCCCTCCACTGGTCCATATCCTCAGCCAGATCAATCCAATCCATACCATCACATCCTATCTCTCTAAGATCCATTCTAATATTGTCCACCCGCCTACGCCTTGGTCTTCCTTGTGGTCTCTTTCCGTCTGGCTTTCCCACCAATATCCTATATGCATTCCTCTTCTCCACCATTCGTACTACATGCCCTGCCCACCTCATCCTCCTTGACTTGTTCATTCTAATTATACATGGAGAAGAGTACAAGTTATGAAGCTCCTCGTTATGCAGTTTTCTCCAACTTAGCAAATAACTACAGAGAACATACTCAGCCACGTATTTCGCATAAAGGGGAGAGGAGATTAAATCTCCACCTGGAAACGGATATAAGGTCATATTTACCGTTTGGTCTCACGGCTACATCCAAACAAAGAACATAAGTCAGGCCAAGTCTTCTGAAGAAACAACAAAACGGTTTGAAAACCCGTCAAACCAGTGGTGTATGCTCTAAGTTATGCAACTAGTGGACGAGATGTTGCGACAGTTAACCTATGTATGAGTCAATGAATGTCTCAAATGAAATTAAATATAAAAGGCAATGTAAAAGGTAGCCGAGCGGTCTAAGGCATGTACTGTCTTCGCTCGCTCGGAAGCCGGGATCGTGGGTTCAAATCCCACTCACGGCATGGATGTTTGTGAGCGTTTTTCTGTGTTTGCGTACACGTAGAGGCCTTGCGACGAGCTGATCACCCGCCCAAGGAGTCCAATCGAATGTCTAAGATCTAGAAAAACCGAAGTGAACGGAGAAGTTCATGGAGGTAGGCCTAGGCCCACTGGGGCTGTAGTGCCAAGGAAAAAGAAAAAAAGGCAAAGTTATCCCTGTGCTTAACTAATTAAGCAGTACGCCTTGAAGATGTATTGGGGAATGGATGTATAGATTCACATTTTCTTGACCTCTGCACTAGTTGGAGGTGAGTGGTCAGCTTCACATCTCTGCCGCTTAACTCCCAGGGAAAGAGTCCACGGTACCCATTGGTTAGGATGCTGGGTGGACCCCAGAGCCGGTCTCAACGACATGGAAAAATGAAAATTCTCACCCCGACCGGGACTCAAGACTCTAATCCCTTCCTTGGTCGTCCAGCCCGTAGCCAGTCGCTATACCGACTGCGCTATTCCGGGTCTTGAAATTAAATATACGAATATATAAATATAATGATTTGATATTTAATTAATAACTTAAGATATGCTAGAACGGCGTATGTTACACCGGCAAGAGCCAGTTAATAATTAATTCTTTATCAGCTTAGACATTATTTAACGTGTGTAAGGTAATACAGGTCTCACACCTTATTCCTGAATTAGCATGTATAGAGCTCATGCATCTGGAAGCCCTACATGCGCGTTTCTGTCACGCGCCACCTTGCTGTTGTGAACATGTAACACGAATTTCGATATTGCAGCAGTTCATCATTTAACAACTGAGGTAAAGCGCATAGCATTTCGGATAAATTCCTGCATTTCTGCTCTTACACATCGCAAGACTGCCTCCAAAAGCAGAGTCAGCACTAACACTGATAACCTTTGCTGGGGAAGATGGTTTCGAGACAAAAAAAAAGTATTAGAATTTAATGTCTAGCTCTGTTATAAGAATCCAGACTTCTCGACGCGTTTTAACCAGCATATGTGTACACATCTTCACATACTATTCTGTTGGACGGTACCATGTCGGGATAACCAACTGCTACACTATAAAAACAAAAAACAAGCTCCGTGGCCTGTAGTCCGGAAGCGAACTATACCGACCGAGCGACCGCCGCTTGTCGGCGAAGTTAGTCCCAGCTTTTGCGGACAGAGGGTGTCGGGTGGTCAGCGCAACGGGTTCCCACGGCCGTTAATTTCGGTTTTCTAGACCGAAGTTGCTATTTCCTTGAAATAGCTCCTCTACTATCATCAAGAGGCTAAGTGGACACGGTTCCAGACCCACTACTTCTCAGAAAATCTTGTAACGCCGGGAATCGAATCCGGGACCTCTGGAACTGTAGCCAGGAACTCTGACCACTAGACCACAGAGGCGGTGACCTGCTACATTATGCTGATAGTATTTAATGTCATTATATTAACTGCTATTTTAGTTGATAAAACTGTTAAAGCACGTCGAATAAGGTTTATTAACGTTCTGACTTACCTACATTTCATATTAAATTTAAGTGAAATAACAACAGTATATGAAATGATGTCATCGGGCAGAGTTGTTCTTCAGAGGTTGCTCTTATTCCTTAATTCCTCGTCCTTTATGGAACAGGAAGTCACATGGGTCGGACACTGGAGCCGGTCTGAATCCATTTCACAACGTCACACCCTCTTTCTTGAAGTGATACTTTAATATTGTAATGTATGTGGGGTTTGCGTGACTAATAATAGCGGGTACTGGATTGAATGACTGGAGTTACTGGGACTTCTATTACAATTACAACGAATTATAACAGCTTACGATCAATGACTGCATAAGACTCGCTCCATTCCTTACTGGATGGACTACGAGTGTCTTCTCTTCTGCGTGACTGACTTGGTTCTGATTTACGAATCGGTCACTTCTTCAGCTGCCGCTGTCCGCTTGTTAACACTCCACAGCTGAACACTGAAGGCTCTCATGACTGAATAATTTTTCTCTGTAAGGCTCCTTATACAGCATAGCGGAAACCATGAAAAAGTGTCTGTTGTCTGTCTGCTGTCACGGAAACGTGTCTTGAACTGAACTGGACTGTACGAATCTACCTTCGTAGCAACGCGTGTAATTCCGTGACGAACGGTTGTCTAGCAACGGATTATTGAGCATTTATTTGTTGCTGCGGGAAGGTGCTGACCGCCTCTGAGGGCTAGTGGTCAGAGTTCCTGGCTACAGAGATCCTGAGACACGGATTCGATTCCCGGCGTTACCAGATTTTCTGAGAAGTAGTGGGAACGGTTCCACTCAGCCTCGTGAGGATAATTGAGAAACTATTTCAAGGAAATATCAGCTCCATCTACAAAATCGAGATTGACGGCACTGGTGATCCGTTGCGCTGACCACGCGACACCCTCTAACCGCTAAAGTTAGCACTAACTTCGTCGACAAGCGGCGGTCGTTCGTTCGGTCGGTATAGCTCGCTTGCGGACTACAGACCACGGAGTTTGTTTTGTATTGCGGGAACATGCTTACCGAACCGTTGTCTAGCAATGGTCATATTCGTCACAATATTATTCTCTCGTCTCCTTCTGGGTCTCTTTCACTTAGGCTTTCGGCCTGAAATTCTCTATGCATTTCCCATCTCTCCCACTGGTAGCTACAAGCTTCGCCCAGCTTCGTACTGTGGCTTATTTTACGGGGCCGTCAGCAGGGAGACAACGTAGCATTGAATGGTAGGATGAATATGAAAGGAACTGGAAGGAAACGGTAGCCGCCCAGGTCGTGGTAATATCCCGGCACTCGCTTGGAGGGGCTGGGTAACTCAGAAAGAACCTCAGCCAGGACAGCCGGTGCCCCGACCGAGACTCGAACAGAATACCTCCCAAAGACGAGTCTTAAGCTTAAGGCTACCCGAAATCATTCGGCCCCATCTTATCCTCCGCGGTTTGATATTTCTATCATCTGGTGAAGAGAACATATTTTAAGCTCACCATTAGGCAATTTTCTCCAACTTCCTGTTACTTTCTCAACTACGTACTCTCCTGAGAACACTCTTCTCAGACATTCTCAATCTACGCTATTTCGTTACGATGAGAAAAATTAAGCTCATATATATACAAAACAGCGGATAAATGTTTAATTATATTTCAATTTCAGTTCAAATGAGAGCCGAGATGACGCAGTCGGTACAGCGACTGGCTAAGGGCTGGACGAACGAGGGATCGGAGTTCGAGTCCCGGCGGGGGCAAGAATTTTCACTTCTCCATAACGTTCAGACCGGCTCTGGGGCCCACCTAGCCTCCTATACAATGGGTACCGGGGGCTCTTTCACCGGAAGTAAAGTGGCTGGGGCGTGAAGCTGACCACCCACCTCCAAGTAGTGCAGAGGTCAAGATAACGTGGGCCTATACATCCACTCCCTTATACGTCTTCGTGGCGTAGTGTTTAATTAGATAAGCACAGGGGCAACATTACCTTTTTTATTCCGAATGATAATAGACAGGAAAAGGGAACATGAAATAACTGGAACTGAATTTAATTTGTTCTTAACAATCCAGAAAGTTGTAGTGGTTATGAAATATTCCTAAACAGTACACACACATTGATATATTGGGTTTTTGGACTTCATCTATCGTCCTGGTTTTTAAGATAACTAATAAAAACACGACGTTTCGGAACCTGGATCTGTTTCCGTCCTCAGGTGAAGGAAAACACCTATTCTGTTGGGTCCGTTAGAAAGAGCTAGCCTCAATCACTGGACCAGTGATTTCCTTCACCTGAGGACGGAAACAGATCCAGTTTCCGAAACGTCGTGTTTTTATTAGTTATCTTAAAAACCAGGACGATAGATGAAGTCCAAAAACCCAATATATCAATGTGTGTGTACTGTTTAGGAATATTTCATAACCNCACACACGTTAACGGAATAGGCCCTAGGTAATATATGAAATTGACTGTGGGGGCCGAAAGGAGTGACGTTTGTTACATGTACTGATGTTCTGCAACATGCGCACATACTCGTAGTAACTAACACGGCATACTTCTAAAACCATCAGTGACCTTTCTCAGTAATTTTACCAGAAAAAGTAAATTAGAACTTCACGGGTACCATCTCCAGACCATTACTGTGCAATGCCATGCTAGGTATTATGGCGCCTAGCAGTTTATTTATTCAACATAAACAGACATTGACAAAATACACTGCAGATGTTTAGCACGATGGTAATTCTCCAGCGCTAAGAGCTGGACAGAAGAAAGTGTGTGAAGGAAGGTGAATTAATGAAGATGCTAAATCTCCTAGTAGGAAAATTATCTGGAATACTTTGGAAATTCTCTCTCCTTACCCTTTCTGCCATTGTATCGTCAACATCGCTCCACTTGCGAAATCGCGCGGTTGTCTTCTGATCTTACTGCAGTTCTTAGGGTATGTTCCTTATACAAGCTTCTTACAGAAGGGATTTATGAAGCAATATGAGTTTAATTTTTTGTGTACATAACGATTTGTTAAACAAACAGTGCAAATACGTTGCTCGTACATTTTCGTGCTGGTTTGTACACCCGGACACAACCTGAAGAAAGTACAGTGCTCTGGAGGGGGGACACTGGCTCTCTGCACTGCTTTTTAGAACCTTTCACCCTCTAAAAGTCTGAAACTCGATCAAAATCGTTCCAGGTTATTAAGGAAAATTACCCTTTCATATTTTTAAAATGTCATCACAAAACGATGATTGGAAGACAAATCCGATTTGATTGCATGACAATTTTGTACAATCATACAGCATATGCAGTGTCAAAACCACGCTGTTGCTTCAAATCCAAAGTCCTGATACTAAGGGCAATCATTCATGGTTGCTGATTTATTTTTTCCACTGGCTGTACAACCCCCTTGGGCCCTGGCCGCTGATTTTCAGTTTCATGATCATTTTACGGACGGCAGGGCTCCTTGGACGAGTGATCATCGAGCCGCAAGGCCTCTACATAAACACATGCACGTACCAAACATCCATGGCTTGTGTGGGATTCGATCCCACGATCCCGGCTTTCGAGCGAGCGAAGACAGTACATGCCTTAGACCTCTCGGCTACCGTGACCGGCCAAGGTTGCTGAATACATTATGCAACGTATAATAGGCCTATATACGAGTAATGTGCCTTCATGAATGAAGTACATGTTCAGATACAAGTTCTCAGAACACTGACGTAAGATGAAGTTACTCCATGAATTCTCAGGCACAGAATTTTCACGGAGTAGTCAACAGTTGCTAAGTTATTCAGAATATTATGCATAACCCGTGGTCACTGACATCACAATATTGTAACCCCTCCCACTCTTCCCGCATTTTCAGTTACAAATTTACAAGTCGCAGATCAGCTACGCTTTCGACATGAATTTTAGCTTCCACTTAAAATTACAAACTTAATTTATTTTTCTTTTTTCGTCAGTTACGTACCTTCTTTCTAAGATCTACTGAAATAAAGGAAGTTGGGTTCACACTCGCGGAACACTTCCCGCGACTGTGTGATAAACGGAATACAAATACAAATGTTGCAAAATGTCAGGGATGTCAAACAACTACAAACTCGTAAAAAGAGAGTTCACGCTACTTTAATCTTTTTGTTCACTTCTTTCATAAATGTGGCCGCGCCATAGCTCAAGCGGTTAGTCGCTGGCGTCCCACCGCGGCGACCCGCGTTCGATCCCGGGTCTGGTAAAGTGGGATTTGTGGTGGACAAAGTGGCGCTGGGGCAGGTTTTCTCCGAGTACTTCGGTTTCCCCTGCCAATCTTCATTCCACCAATTGCTCCACAATCACCCTCACCTATCATCTGGGACTGGTACAATAGGCCAGAAGTGGCCTCAGTACAAGGGACTTAGTCCCACCCCACTAACAAATAAAAAAATCTCTAGATGCACACTAAGGGCCCCCATACACACACAGTTTGGCCTCCAGTTCGGCCTGCACAGTTGAAGACTGAAAGACAAAACTGACGTGTGTGGTGCGGCGGGCCGGCCAATCGTTTGGACTGTTGGCCTGTGGGAAACCCGTCAGTCTGTCAGTTCTGCCTGCAGGACCGTAGCACGTGACGTGTGTGACTCAACATTATAGGCTGGAAGACCGTGATTGTGGCATGAAGCCTGCCGCTTTATCTGCACGTGTATGGGGAGGAAAGGGAAGGGGTAAACTGTCACAGTTTTGCCTGTAAGGTCGATCGGAAGGCCAAACTATGTGTGTAATGGGGGCCTAATCCGCGTCCGGAAACTGACATCCATCTAGTTCAACATACATGCTACTCTAGTTACTAGCATCATCAGCGCCTGCGCACTGAAATCAACCTTTCCGTGCATGACACACGCAGGCAGTGTGTCCATCAGTCATTTACCCGGTATTAATAATTAATCTATCGTTTACAAAGAACCACACGTCATAGTTTGAGAGCATAAGATACACATTTATTTACAGCCCCAAACGGCGGCTGCCGTGCTTTACGTTATATTTCTCATACACAATTTGAAACAGCATTATTTGAGCCGCTGTTCAGCTGGTCACGAAACTGTCCTGTTATGGAACGGAGCGATAACCCCTTACACGTGACAATATTGTGACGAATATGACCACTGCTAGACAACGGTTCATAAGCACATTCCCGCTACAACGAAGACGTGGAACAGTCCATTGCTAAACAACGGCTCGCCAAAAACACATCCGTGGCAATGAATAGATGCAGTAACAGACGAACTGTTCGAGATGGTGATCTTTATCTGGTTCACCTTGTATTAATTGTTATATCTGCTTGGCATACCGAAAAGGATGCATCAGTTGTCACGAAACTGACATTTCCGTTATGCAGGAAACGTCTGTCTACGTTGCTTAGGAGAGGGCTGTTTAGAAGTAGTTACATGGATATGTATTCCAAATTTCCATCAAAACCCAGAATAACAATGTGTAACGGCTCCATTTTCGCTCACTGTTTAAGTATAATCGGAATCATCAGTATTAAAAATTAATTGCAGATAACAAGCAATAATCAAGCCAGTGGGACATAGCCACCTTCTTGTTGGCAGGAATGGACTTATTCCAAATCTTACTGTTATACAGGAAGCACCCCTGTGGCTTTTCCTTAGAAAGTTTGTTTGCGAGGAGCACGGCGGCAAACTTTGACAATTCGAGCACTGACAGGTCCTGCACGTCGTAACTTAAAAGTAGGCGGTTTTGAGACCACGCCAAGCGGGTTATCCGCCAGTGTGCTGTCAAAAACGACGTTAGGACCTTAAGGTTCAAAGTCCCAAACTACAGCTAGCTGATTGGAGATCCAGAAATTGTGTGAACTCCTAGTCTTCAAAATTACCCAATGAATGCAATTAAGGAGTAGTGACTTAGCTGAGGAACTGACGTCCAGGGGACCTCGGCGTTTTCAGACAAGGCAGTCGTCAAGTCAGTCGCCAAGTGAGTGGCCTGCTACTCGTGAACAATTTAGAAACAAAATCTGCGTCTCCGCTGTTCTGGACAAACCCAAATTCAAACTACTAAGGCGTAAATTGTGCTCATAATGTCCGTTATACCAGGAC
Organism: Cryptotermes secundus; assembly: GCF_002891405.2. Taxonomy (NCBI): domain Eukaryota; kingdom Metazoa; phylum Arthropoda; class Insecta; order Blattodea; family Kalotermitidae; genus Cryptotermes; species Cryptotermes secundus. The sequence continues at coordinate 286,572 of NW_019725425.1, forward strand.
GGAGCTATATAAGGACCTACATATTGACTGTGTGTGACATCGGGTGAAGGAAAGTGTTGATCTCAGTAAATGGTCAGGGAGTTTAAGTGCAAAGTAGCANAATAATGTCCGTTATACCAGGACGGAGCTATATAAGGACCTACATACAAGCATCCTTTGTATTGACTGTGTGTGACATCGGGTGAAGGAAAGTGTTGATCTCAGTAAATGGTCAGGGAGTTTAAGTGCAAAGTAGCATTGAACCAACTGCCCCCCACCCCCCGTCCTGAGCGAGGCCATAGCAAACGCTCTGAGAAGGATCCCAGCTTTACCCACAGCTGAACTAAAATAAACCTATGATTATTGTAAGCCGACACCACCTGAGCTTACTGGCGCCCAACCTAAGAAGAAGAAGAAGGAGAGGAGGGACGAACAACGTGTGACTAACCAACAAGGGAGGGTGGGGGGTGGAGTGAAGGGTGGTTAGAGAAGAAAGTGTCGCTCAAGAAAGTAGAGCGAGCGAGAGAGCACAAATGCATTTCGTGTTACCACGGGAACGCGCACCGCGAAGTCCCGTCCAGCAGATGGGCAGGTTGCAGCTTTCAGGCAGCATGTCACAATACTGTCACGGTCATTAGAATAATCGCAATTTACACACACACACACATACAAACAAGCACGCACGCTCACATTACATGTGGGTTTTTTTTTCTTGGCACTACAGCCCAAGTGGGCCTAGGCCTACCTCCATGAACTTATCCCTTCACTTCGGTTTTTCTAGATCTTACACATTCGGTAGGACTCCTTGGGCGGGTGATCAGCTCGTCGCAAGGCCTCTACCTGTACACAAACACAGAAAAACGCACACACACAAACTAAACATCCATGCCCTGAGTGGGATTCGAACCCACGATCCCGGTTTCCAAGCGAGCGAAGACAGTGCATGCCTTAGACCGCTCGGCTACCGTGACCGGCACATGTGCATTTTACCTTTTACTTATAATTTCGATTTATAGTAATTACTTCACAAATTAATATTAAACTGCCGTGCATCATGCCACTTCTTTGAGAACGCTTACACACACGGGAAAATTTTCAACATACGAAAACAGTGTTAAACTTGTTGCAAAAAACTAGATCCATATTTCAACGAGGCAGAAAAATAGCTACAATTCAGCAACAGAGTTTCGGGCGACGTGCCACCTGATGCTGACCCCGAGGTAGAAGCATGCAGTGGGTTTTAATAAATATTAGTTATCTCTGAATCTGCGCTGATCGTCAGTTAAAGTAAAATTCAGTTTTACTATTCTTACAATCATTGAACACAAGTGGATATATACCAAACGTCACTGTGTTCGATACGACAGTGACTCTGCACTCACTCATCGTCGCCAGTAAAATCCGAGATTAAGTTTCATACATTGGTTAGTGAGCATAGAAAAGAAGACGCATTAGAAAACATGTACCGCTAGAGACATAAACAAACTAGTTATCGAATTGCGTACTTCGTATTTCAAAACAACATTCACTTTGACGTGAATTGTGGAACAGCGCATTTTATAAACAAACGAACATAAAAATTCTTTATTACAAGGGACCATATGTCCACAGCTTCATCTAATGAGGGTGGGCAGTCACTCTTCACCTCCGTACACAGTCGGGTTTGTTCACTTTCCTCCAGTATCCTTTTCTCTCTTTATTTTCTATGTGCACACAAGTACCAAATACATTATTATTATTCCGAAGAGGAAATTAACTTTAATAATATAAATAGAGCACGATTCAAAAGAAACATTCATTACATCCTTTCTAACGCTTACTCCTCCGCTGCGCTATAGGCCTATATGAGAAATGGCACTGAGCCTACACTGAGTCACCACAGCTACAAGTAGCTATGACAGTATCGTTAATTTCAGAAACCTAAGGGGGCGTGTAACTGAATAAAACTCGTCCAGATTCTAGGGCAAGGCCTGTTGTGGAGTCTTATCGAGTGTTGGCCGTGCAATTCACTCTGTAAATCATCAATCAGTTACTTAACATACTTCTTTACCCATTTACTTACTACGCAATCGTTTCGTTCCGTTCACACCTTTCCTACCCATTCACCGGTATTACCTAGCATCGGCCTGCAACTTTCGCCTACGCTGAGTCACTTCTTCGATATTTCTGTCACTCCCATATCGTCATCGGGACTGATGTCACGAACTAACGATGATGTCAAGTATGATGTCACGATGACGTCAAACGGAAGATGGAAACAACGACATTCAATCTCATCACGCCCCGGAGGCAGACGGATGGTGGAGGCGTTGTGTAAGGATGGTCATGTGACATCTCACCCGTTAAGGTGATGGCAAGGTGATTGAAATCGTGTTGAAGTGTAATTACCTGGTTTCTGGCTATAAAATATGTCTGTATTTTTAGATATGTACGTCTGTCGGGAGAAGAGCTGGCCGATACCCGCAGAGTTTACACACTCAGATCGCGTTAGCATACAAATTTTTACAAGATTTTCTGTGATCTCCTGATGGGAAACTGCAATGGAACTGGGAACAGTTGTACTGCTTGTCTGGATTTCGAAAGTACCTACAATAAGGGAGGAAAAGGGTACAGTCAGAGTGAACAACGATGAGTAAATTATGGATTGGATTCTATTCAATTAGGATGAGGTCCAAGGGCGGTCTTTAGTGAAAACGGAAATGAACCTTCCATAAGAGGGACTTCTTGACCACCCGGTCTATAAAATTTCCAGTGGCGGAATTTTACGAAAACGTAAATGACCTATAAAATTTTCCAAAAGTGGAATTTTACGAAAACGGAAATGAACCTTCCATAAAATAGACTTCTTAGTCACCTGATTATCTACAAAATATTCAAGAAAGATTTGTACCATACTGTGGTTTGAAATTGAACGTATGTGTACCAAGTAGCAGTGTCTTCTCAGAGCTCGAAGAGGGATGTCTAGATACAATACTTTTTGTGCATATCTATGAAGTTGAATTTCAAGAAGTTTCTGTGTTAAAGATCATCTCACTTGAAAACATAAACCCCTGCTTTAGTTTACTGCTTCACTGTGAATGTAACTTTCTGTTTAAAGGATGAGCCAATACAAGGATGAAATGATGCCGACTTGAAAGCGCCAAAATGGGGCTTAGAAATCTAATGTTTGATAGTTAGAGACGTTCCTCTGAGAAGGTTATCATATTGTCACGTGTCACACAGTGACTAAATATGACGTTCGGTTTTATAATTGGATTTACTGGATACTTATAGCTCAAGGCTCTCGTTATATAGCCACGGAACGGACATGGACCTACAGTAAACACATATCACGTGATCGCTATCTAGCCAGTCTACTGGCGCGTCGGTCGGATCTGTAAAAAACACAGCTTCCTCTATCGTTGCGTGTTAGACCGTGTTTACTGAGCTGTTGCCTGGCAACGCGTTGATCAAATCCGTTATAATATCAAACATCGTATTTGTTGCAGACTATTTGTATGGTTTATCTCAACATTCACTACAAACATGTACCTCCTATAATTAGCCAAGCCCACCGTGACGACTGCTCCCGTTCATCGCCCCCTTCTTCAGCGCCATTATAAATTAGGTCCCTTGACCTCCTGAGACTTTGAATTGATCTATTCTGTTCCTTCTGAGCCCTTCTTAAATAGTGGTTTCTCTTTTTTTGTAATTAAAATTTGGTTGGCGTCAGTAATAGGGTGTTTAATGAATATGGAACAGTTGGCAGAATGCGAATTGGCAGGGGAAACCGAAGAAATCGGAGGAAACCTGCCCCACTGCCACTTTGTCCACCACAAATCTCACATGACCTGACCTAGAATGGAACCAGGACCGCCGCGATGGGAAGCCGGCGATTAACAATGCGAACTGTGGCGCGGTCCTCGCGTCCCACTGTATACATATTTTAGTGTAGTGGATAATAACATAAACTGTACATGAACACGTGACTGGTTTGCTTCACTACAACCAACAACATTCTCGATATAAAAACACATTAAGACAGACTTTCCGTTTTCAACAATATGACATATGCTATTGTCTGAAAACCGACTTGGACCTCTACGTCAAATCCAAGAGTTTCAAACCTCTGTTCTGAGTTAAGTCCAGCGCTGAGACTGCAATGAGTTTCGTTATAAACCTCTCGTATCCTGGGACGTCGTCCAAACGATGCTTCAAACGATGACGGGTGACAAGACGCTAAAAGAATTCGATAAAAAACCGTGGTGCCATTTTGCTCCTCCCAAATAGAAAAAATAAACTCCGTGGCCTGTAGTCCTCAAGCGAACTATACCGACGAAGAGACCGCCGATTGTCGGCGAAGTTTGTGCCAACTTTTGCGTATAGAGGATGTCACGTGGTCAGCGGAACGGATCCCGGCGCCGTTAATCTCGGTTTTCTAGGCCGGAGCAGCTATTTCCTTGAAATAGCTCCTCAATTATCCTCATGAGGCTGAGTGGACGCCGTTCCAGACCCATACTTCTCAGAAAATGTGGTAGCGCTGGAAATCGAACCCGGGACCTCTGGATCTGCAGGCAGGAACTCTGACCACTAGACCACATCTGAAAGGCAGTAAACTGTATAATTATAATAACTACAAGGCTTTTGTGATGTTGAGTTGAATGTTAAGAGAGATTTTGTTTTGAGATTATGAACAGTTCATTCTCTCCCGAAGAAATAAAACTGTCATAATTCGGAAGTGGTGAAACGCTGTAAACTTCAGTGGAGTCGAGCAATTTCTTCAAACTGTTACCGAATGACGAATGCAATCTGCCTGCACAAGCAGTTTCATACATATGACAATAATTCGATATTAACCTCGACAAACGGCATCATGTGGGATTCTGTACAGAAGTGACATAATGAAATCTATGGGCTTGGAGTGGGACCCGATGAACTGGTTGGCATTCGGCCACAGCTGTCTCCTGGCCCAACCGCTGCCCTCCTCTTTGGGCGCTTTCCAGGAAGTACCATGCATCATGGCGGGCGAAAATATTACGAGCCCACCCTACTTCTTGGGCACTGTAACAGTCATATCACTCACCACTTCAAACACATCCTCGCTTTCCGCGTAACTGTAAAACGTGGCAGGAGGTGATTCAAGCCTTCCGAGTACCGGCCGGTGAAGGCACCGGCGTGTCCTACAGGATCGGCGCAATGCCTATGGAAAACACAGCTAATCAATTATTAAGAATTCATGCTCCGCCATAAATATATAAAAAATAAAATGTACTCTGGGCTCAAGTATCTCGCCATTAGGGCGAACAGCATGGGCCGCGCCATAGCTCAAGCGGTTAGTCGCTGGCTTCCTACCGCGGCGGCCCGGGTTCGATACCAGGTCTGGTCAAGTGGGATTTGTGGTAGACAAAGTGGCGCTGGGGCACGTTTCCTCCGAGTACTTCGTTTCCCCTGCCAATCTTAATTCCACCAACTGCTCCACAATCACCCTCACCTATCATCTGGGGCTGGTACAATAGGCCAGAAGTGGCCGCAGTACAAGGGACTTAGTCCCACGCCACTAGCAATAAAAAAAAGGACAGCAGGCGTGGCTTCGAGCAATTTTAACCTAGGCAACGGCTGGAGATGAGCCGGATCGAGCCAGTTTATTCTCGAGGAAGGAGCCAAATGGGGTATTCGGTCTTGCGAACCGCAGTTTTCAGTTTGTGTACAGAAACAATGAGTGACTTTTGGATCAGGAGATCCATATTTCCTGGGAGGTGCTAATGAGATCCGAAACCAGAATTCTGACTTCAAGATTAAATACTATAAGGGGCTTTCTGTAACACGTGTTACTACGTACGAAATTACTGTGTTTCATGAAGAAGTAGATGCCTTGTACTTCGATGGCAATCAACAAAGGCCCCTTTCTGTTTTACATATGGCTTTGTGCATCCAGGCACGGAGTTTCAGAGTGCTGACGAGGTACATCTGTGCTGCGTTGTCCACATTAAATCACAAATATGAAAAGCTATTTGATAAATACTATAATAAATTAAGTCATTAAACTGGCTATACTTTCATCTTTTTTTAGTAACTATATTATTATATGCATTCATAGGACTAAGACCGCCTCTGTGGTCTAGTGGTCAGAGATCCTGGCTACAGATCCCGAGGTCCGGGTCCGATTCCCAGTGCTACCAGATTTTCTGAGAAATAGTGGGTGTAGAAAGGGGTCCACTCAGCTTCGCGAGGATAATTGAGGAGCTATTTCAAGAAAATAGCGGCTGCGGTCTAGAGAACTGAAATTAACGGCCGTGGGAATTCGTTGCGCTGACCACGCGACACCCTCTATCCGCTAACGTTGGCACTAAATTCGCCGACAAGAGGCGGTCGCTCGGTCGGTATAGTTCGCTTGCGTACTAAAACCACGGAGTTGGTTTTGTTTTGTTTACACATAGGATTAAAGTTAGAATACTGAACCGTTTATTGGGTTTCATATTTTAATTATACATTTAATTTGGTTGCACAAATTCATTATCAGAATGGTAGCGCCGGGAATCGAACCCGGGACCTCTTTATCTAGGTATGACAATTCCACACTTGGAGGGCAGATATTTTTCTGCAGAGCACAATTTCCTTGGCATTACTTAGAGTGTGTACTATACTGAAGGCTGGGACTCATTACAAGCCATACAGTTAATATCCTGTCACAAAGACCTTCCAGGGAAGCTAGAATTCGCCGTGGATGTTAGGCCCAGTTAAAAAGAAGCTCGCAATTCAGGTGTCGTCTCGTCTACAGGCAAGGAATGGCAGATATACGAAACAATGCATGGGCAGGTCACAAGCTAGTCAACAACAATCACATATAAACTAGACGAAGTTGGCCGTTATTCTGAAAGGAAACATCAGGAGCTACGGACCGAAGAGCGTTTGAAGGTGGTTTTCTAAGGAAACACGCCTCAGTCGGGGAGGAAGGGATCTCTCGCCGAGTTCATGTAGTGAGTGATTAGCTGTACTAAGTGGCCTGAACCACAACTGTGATTCCTCTCGTCAAGCACAAATTTCGACGTGCAGCAAAGCTGAACCTGCTCCAGCTTATCAACAGCTGTAAACACTTCCTCATCACATTTTCATCAACTGCAGTTCAACTCGTGATGTAGTTGGCCTAACTAACATACACTTGCTAAAATACAGTTTTGCACAATTACAGAATCTCCAAAATGCTAATGCGAAGTAGACTTACAAAGAATCTTCTTCACTTGGCTTTGAGACTAACGCTTATTAGCGAGTTTTTTTATATTTGGCCGTAATTACATAAAAACGGTGTCATCAGAACATAAAACTGCAACAATTAGGAAGAAACAACTTTCCCCAGTAGATGCTACTAGGTCAGTTACATACACAGGGCCAAAACACTCAGCGAGGCCTGAAAATGAAAGAATAGCCGGTCACGGTAGCCGAGCGGTCTAAGGCAGTGGTTCTCAACATTCGTCAGACCACGGCCCGGTAAATTATTTTTTCTATAAGACGAGTGCCCGGTATAATTGATGCCAGGGCCCGATACAGGGTCGTGCCCCGGCGGTTGAGAACACTGGTCTAAGGCATGTACTGTCTTCGTTCGCTCGGAAGCCGGGATCGTNGGCACATTGGTTGCTAGGGAAAGGGAGTAAATGGCGGTTGCTAAGCAAAGCCAGTCAACACTCGGCCTCTCACGCGGTGATGTAACACGGGATGCCGCAGTTGCTACGTAACAGTAAACAACTCCCAACAGCGTTGCTAGGCTTTAGGTAAACACGAGACTAGGCAACAAGGAAGTAAGGCGTTTTCACATTGTCCGACTGAAGGTTCATAAGAGAGCTACACTGCCTACGAAGACAGTTGAGTTGGAATCTAGCCAGCAGAGTGTTACGAATTGAATTGTAGTCACCGAGTTTAGTTGTAACGAGTGAATCGTGACTGTCTGAAGAGATCTGGGTGTAGGGTATGTAAAGTGTGTAAACACGTATCAGTGTTATAATTAATGGTAGCCAAGACTTGTAGGTTGTTAAATAAACCGATTAACAATCCGAACGGCGTCTTCAGTAACTAAACACGTTACATTTGGTGTCAGAATTGTTTTACGAACTTAAACACGCCTCAACGAATCATACTGCTGCAAAATGGAGAAACAGTAAATAATCGACATGCTGGTAAATTACACGCTAACCAAGTAAAAGCAGATAACGACCGAGTGGAGATGCAAGAAATGTTCCGAAACCATCAAGAAGAGGATGGAGGCCGACAGGAAGGCCGAGAAGGACGAAATGGAAGCCAATAGAAGAAAAGACAAAGAAGATTTAATGGCCAAATTAGACGCCAACCAAGAAAAGTCGGTTGCCGACAAGGAAGAATTGAACGCCACAATGCAATCTACGAGGTCAGAGTTGGATAATAATATCCAACATAGAGTTGAAAACATTTTGGCGATCTTGGAACACGACAAACGAAATCTCCAGAAAGAACTAACGAAAACCTGTGCAGCAATTGAAGAAACCAAACGCGATTTCCAGGCCCGGTTGGAAGTAGTACAGACGAGGACCGAGCGGGGAATCACACCCACGGTGAGCGCGGACACAGCTCAGCCACCGACATTTAACGGAAATTCAACGTGGAGCGTGTTCCGGCGACAGTTCGAGACCGTGGCAGAACAAAACCAATGGTCGGACAAAGAAAAATCAATATACCTCATCACCGCTCTGAAGGGCCGGGCGGCAGAAGTTCTACGCGGCATTCCGACAAATACCACTTACCAGGAAACACTTCGGGCACTGGAGGACCGTTTCGGGGACCAACACTTTGCAGCTGCTTACCACTGCCAAATAAGAACAAGGATGCAGAAACTTGGAGAATTTCTGCAAGATTTTGCCACGACCATTGAACTGCTTGCCCTTCGTGCCTACCCCAATCTACCTGCAGACCACATAGGAAGAGAGGCAGGAAAAGCTTTCGTATACGGGATAGGGGATGCCGACATCAAGATTGAGCTATTGCTCGGAGGGGAGATCACGGTAAACGAGGCACTCCGACAAGCGCTAGAGCTGCAGGCCGTACTGGTAGCAACCCGACCTCACGAAAATAACCCTAAAACATACCGGAAGTTCTGATCGTCCCCCACCCAACGAGGAGACGCTCAACAGTCCAGAGGCTAGAACTTTGAGAGCAATAGCCATTACGGCAGAGGAACTGACAATAAACAGCACCAGGACCGAAAAGGACCCCTAAGAAATAAGCGGGAATCGCCGGGGAAATCAGAATGGCGACGCGGAAACAACAGGGAAACAAGCCGGAGAAACGACCAACAGTCGGGAAACGAGCGACGGCCGGCGGACAGGGGCGGACGCCGGCATATGCGTTAAGGCCCCCACACTACACACTCACCGGCATCACGGAAAAGGACAACACTAGTCTGGTCACCACAAGTCTCATCCGTCCAGCTCCTATTCATCAAAATCTGACTTTTCAGCTCTTAGACGTTTCATCAGTACCTCCATTCACCTCCGTCCTCTTTCCTTCTTTTTGGTTGACATCCTCATCTTGTTCGTCTGCCACGGAGCGGCTTGCCTTCTGAGAGGCTCGAATTTCTCATGAAGTTGTTCCCTTCGCTCTTGCTTTGAACTTGCGCTCAAGGGCCGTGCTTCTGTTGCTGACGGATCCATTTCTTTCAGTTCAGGAGCCTGTAAACTCAGTGTCTGTGCGTTTTCGTCTCCTTCAGACACTGAGTTTTCTGCTCCCCCCTAGTTTTCCGCTGCACTCTTCAGGCCCAGCTCCACAGCGTCCGCACTGTTCAGCATTGAGCACTGCGCCTCTCGATCGTTCAGAGTGTAATCTGCATGGTCGCCCGTGCTACATGTCACTGTGTGGCTGCCTTCGTTCCTGTCCCTAACGCATTTCCACTCGCCGCGTCGCTGTTCAGTCGCTGTCACAGGCGTCACAGGTCGCTGTGCCGTCAGGATCTCTTGTTTTGTACCGAGGCGCCTAGAAAACTTATCATGTACCCATCTTCGGATTTGCACCCGCCGATGGACGAGTCTTGGGAGTCTTCTGTGCCCTCTCCCGTGTTGTCTGGACATTTCCTCTCATAAAAATCTTCATCACTATTCAAGTCATTTTTGTTGCATATCCATGTTCGGACCCACCCGAAGCAGCCGCGGATGGACGAGTCTCGAGCCTGTTTTGAACTCTCTCGGAGCTCGTCATGAGGAGAGCGGTTGTCACGTTCTATTTCGGCCGGAAAACAAGCATGAATGCTCTCCGTACCACGTTCCATTTCCAAACCAGAAAGACCTATGTTAACAGACATTTCCGTGGCCACAAGTCTCATTCGTCCAGCTCCTATTCATCAAAATCTGGCTTTTCAGCTCCTAGACGTTTCATCAGTTCCTCCATTCACCTCCTTCCTCTTTTCTTCTTTTTGGTTGTCTTCCTCATCTTGTTCGTCTGCCACGGAGCGGGTTGCCTTCTGAGAGGCTCGATTTCTCATGAAGTTGTTCCCTTCGCCCTTGCTTTGAACTTGCGCTCAATGGCCGTGCTTCTGTTGCTGACGGATCCATTTTTGTCAGATCAGGAGCTTGTAAACTCAGTGTCTGTGCGTTTTCGTCTCCTTCAGACACTGAGTTTTCTGCTCCCCCCTAGTTTTCCGCTGCACTCTTCAGGCCCAGCTCCACAGCCTCCGCACTGTTCAGCATTGAGCACTGCGCCTCTCGCTCGTGCAGAGTGTAATCTACTAGGTCGCCCGTGCTACATGTCGCTGTGTGGCTGCCTTCGTTCCTGTCCCTAACGCATTTCCACTCGCCTCGTCTCTGTGGTGTCGCTGTTCTGTCGCTGTGCCGTCAGGGTCTCTTGTTCTGTTCCGAGGCGCCTGGAAAACTTATCATGTACCCATCTTCGGATAAGCACAAGCCGGTGGACAAGCCTCGGAAGTCTTCTGTGCCCTCTCCCGTGTTGTCTGGACATTTCCTCTCATAAAAATCTTCATCACTATTCAAGTCATTTTTGTTGCATATCCATGTTCGGACCCACCCGAAGCAGCCGCGGATGGACGAGTCTCGAGCCTGTTTTGAACTCTCTCGGAGCTCGTCATGAGGAGAGCGGTTGTCACGTTCTATTTCGGCCGGAAAACAAGCATGAATGCTCTCCGTACCACGTTCCATTTCCAAACCAGAAAGACCTATGTTAACAGACATTTCCGTGGCCACAAGTCTCATTCGTCCAGCTCCTATTCATCAAAATCTGGCTTTTCAGCTCCTAGACGTTTCATCAGTTCCTCCATTCACCTCCTTCCTCTTTTCTTCTTTTTGGTTGTCTTCCTCATCTTGTTCGTCTGCCACGGAGCGGGTTGCCTTCTGAGAGGCTCGATTTCTCATGAAGTTGTTCCCTTCGCCCTTGCTTTGAACTTGCGCTCAATGGCCGTGCTTCTGTTGCTGACGGATCCATTTTTGTCAGATCAGGAGCTTGTAAACTCAGTGTCTGTGCGTTTTCGTCTCCTTCAGACACTGAGTTTTCTGCTCCCCCCTAGTTTTCCGCTGCACTCTTCAGGCCCAGCTCCACAGCCTCCGCACTGTTCAGCATTGAGCACTGCGCCTCTCGCTCGTGCAGAGTGTAATCTACTAGGTCGCCCGTGCTACATGTCGCTGTGTGGCTGCCTTCGTTCCTGTCCCTAACGCATTTCCACTCGCCTCGTCTCTGTGGTGTCGCTGTTCTGTCGCTGTGCCGTCAGGGTCTCTTGTTCTGTTCCGAGGCGCCTGGAAAACTTATCATGTACCCATCTTCGGATAAGCACAAGCCGGTGGACAAGCCTCGGAAGTCTTCTGTGCCCTCTCCCGTGTTGTCTGGACATTTCCTCTCATAAAAATCTTCATCACTATTCAAGTCATTTTTGTTGCATATCCATGTTCGGACCCACCCGAAGCAGCCGCGGATGGACGAGTCTCGAGCCTGTTTTGAACTCTCTCGGAGCTCGTCATGAGGAGAGCGGTTGTCACGTTCTATTTCGGCCGGAAAATAAGCATGAATGCTCTCCGTACCACGTTCCATTTCCAAACCAGAAAGACCTATGTTAACAGACATTTCCGTGGCCACAAGTCTCATTCGTCCAGCTCCTATTCATCAAAATCTGGCTTTTCAGCTCTTAGACGTTTCATCAGTTCCTCCATTCACCTCCTTCCTCTTTTCTTCTTTTTGGTTGTCTTCCTCATCTTGTTCGTCTGCCACGGAGCGGCTTGCCTTCTGAGAGGCTCGAATTTCTCATGAAGTTGTTCCCTTCGCCCTTGCTTTGAACTTGCGCTCAATGGCCGTGCTTCTGTTGCTGACGGATCCATTTCTGTCAGATCAGGAGCTTGTAAACTCAGAGTCTGTGCGTTTTCGTCTCCTTCAGACACTGAGTTTTCTGCTCCCCCCTAGTTTTCCGCTGCACTCTTCAGGCCCAGCTCCACAGCGTCCGCACTGTTCAGCATTGAGCAGTGCGCCTCTCCCTGTAACTAAAGCTGTTCCCTTCGTCGGTCTCTGTGCTGTCACCGTCGTCGTTCGCTGGGCTCTCGCCCTTGCCGCTGTCTGTGCTGTCACCGTCGCCGGTCCCTGGGCTGTCTCACCCGCCATTGGCTGTGCTGTCGCCGTCGCAGATCGCTGTTATATTGCATTCGACGGTCGCTGGACTGCCGCCCTCGTCGGTCGCTGGGCTTTTGTCGTCGCCAATCGCTGGACTGTCGCCCTCGCCGGGGGCTGCGCTCTCGCCCTCGCCAGTGACTGTGCTGTAGACGTCGCCAGAGAAGAGACGGCGGACTGCCAAGATATGGAGGCATGTCTAGAAGAAAAAGAGCTGACCTCAGAGGACAAGGAATCGTGGGCAAATGCACCAGTATAATGTCGGGGTTCCCTTCGAGAGAGGAACCATTGATATCGCAGGGCCCTTCCCACGAAGCGACCAAGGAAACCGATACTTACTGATCGCTATGGACTTCTTTACCAAGTGGCCGGTAGTGTACGCCATCCCGAATCAGGAGGCTTCGGCAATAGAGGAAGTTCTGGTTGCCAACTTCTTCTGTCGCTTCGGCATACCTCGGGAGTTGCACAGTGACCAAGGCCGTAACTTCGAGTCTCATCTACTGCAAGAAGTTTTGCAACGCCTGAGAGTGAGCAAGACGCGCACCACACCCCTGCACCCACAGTCGGATGGAATGGTGGAAAGCTACGTCAAGACCATCGAGGAGCACTTGGGGAAGGTCGTCGCATCCCACAAAAAGGGACTGGGATGAGAGGTTACGTTCTTTCCCTTAGCTTACAGGGCATCCACTCACGACACTAAGGGCTTGAACCCGGCTAGCTTAGTGTTCGGACGAGAACTACGACTACCCTGCGACCTGATGTTTGGGGAACCCCCAGACAAAGCACTACCCACAACCGATTATGCAGCAGACTTGGTGGATCATCTGCACGATATCCACAATTATGCCCGACAACACCTGAAGCTCGCCAGTAACCGGATTATAACTCGGTACGATAAACTGGCCAACTCCGCAGGTTACGACGAAGGCCACAGAGTTTGGCGCTATCGCCCAACGCGCAGGAAAGGGAAATCGCCGAAACTACAAGCATTCTGGGAAGGTCCTTACAAAGTAGTGACCCGGATAAATGATGTGGTATCCAGAATCCAGAGGAACCCTAGGTCGAGGATGTTGGTAGTACACATGGACCGGCTCGCGCCTTATCATGGAGCTGCTCGAGACGAGCAACCATAAAAAGGGGGACGATGTAGCGGTTGGAGAGCAGAGCAAAGGGGAGAAGAGAGACGAGGTCTTAAGAGGGGAGCGGACGTAACGGCCGGAGAATAGTCGCTGCAAGGAGTAGCCGAAACAACAGGAGAGCCACCAAGCACATCCTTGGAAGAAAATGAACGGTTTGCACCGTTAGGCTATTCGGGACGAACAGCCTTAAGGAGGGAGCAGAGTGACGTGTTGCGAGATGGATGACGCCCCTCCCTCCCCGCCAGCCGTGATGTGCCGAGCGGAGCCTAAGTGAGCCGAGTCCAGGCACGCTAGTTGCTAGGGAAAGCGAGTAAACAGCAGTTGCTAAGCAAAGCCAGTGAACACTCCGCCTCTCCTCGCGGTGACGTAACACCGGACGCCGCAGTTGCTACGTAGCCGTAAACAACTCCCAACAGCGTTGGTAGGCTATCGGTAAACACGAGACCAGGCAACAAGGAAGTAAGGCGTTTTTCCGTTATCCGGCTGAAGGTTTATAAGAGAGCTACACTACCTATGAAGACAGTTGAGTTGGAATCTAGCCACCAGAGAGTTACGAGTTGAATTGAACTGTATTAGTAACTGAGTTTAGTTGTAACAAGTGAATCGTGACAGAGTGAAGAGATTTGTGTGTAGGGTTTGTAAAGTGTGTAAACCCGTATCAGTGTTATAATGAATTGTAGCCAAGACTTGTAGGTTGTTAAATAAACCAATTAACAATCTGAACGGCGTCTTCAGTAACTAAACACGTTACAGTATTATCGTTATACACTGCCGGTCACGGTAGCCGAGCTGTCTAAGGTATGTACTGTCTTCGATCGCTCGGAAGCCGGGATCGTGGGTTCGGATCTGTTTCCTGTGAGGTACGAACTGAATTCTTATATATTATTCTTATACACTGCCGGTTACGGTAGCCGAGCGGTCTAAGGCATGCACTGTCTTCGCTCGCTGGGAAACCGGGATCGTGGGTTCGAATCCCACTCAGGGCATGGATGTTTAGTTTGTGTGTGTGCGTTTTTCTGTGTTTGTGTATAGGTAGAGGCCTTGCTACGAGCTGATCACCTACCCAAGGAGTCCTTACCGAATGTGTAAGACCTAGAAAAACCGAAGTAAACGGAGAAGTTCATGTAGGTAGGCCTAGGCCCACTGGGGCTCTAGTGCCAACGAAAAAAAAGAGGACGGAAAGTATGCAACGTATGAAATTATTCTCAACTTTCATGATATCAGAGTTTACTGACACACGGACCAAAGCAAGGCATCGAAGTCGCAATACTCTACAGCAGCTGCCTGGGGCCAAATCTTAGAATAATGCTAAGTGGATCACTTTCTTCTACACAATAATATGAAAACCTTCTGAATGTTTGTGAAGAGGGCAATACAAATCAGCGATCACACACTGACGTGAAGATACCAGGCTCTACTGTGCCTACTCATAACATTTGGTTATTCGTCAAAACCTAACACTACACATCCAATTAATATTTTCCATTAGTAGTCTATTAATTACATGACTACAGATCGCTCACTCACTCACTCACTCACTCATGGAGCTGAGCCCTTCTTGAGAATCCGTCAATTCTGCAGCTACTCAAAGTCAAAGTCATGTTGTAACTGACGGTCGGTCAGTCTGTCTGTCTTGGTGTCGAGCCCCAGCGATGTTTTCTTCTTTGAGAAAGTTGCTGTCCTGTCCATTTGGGGCGCCCTCTCTGACGAGAGGTCGGGTCTGTCATTTGTCAGTTGCAGCTACTCAAGACTTGTCCCAGCATTTTATGGAACCCGAAGGTTCATTACCATGTTCACAAGAGCCCTCCACTGGTCCCTAGCCTGAGCCAGATTAATCCAATCCATACCATCCCATCCTGTCTCTCTAAGATCCACTTTAATATTGTCCACACACCTACGCCTCGGTCTTCCCAGTGGTCTCTTTCCTTCTGCCTTCCCACCAATATTCTATATGCATTCCTCCTCTCCCCCGTTCATGCTACATACCCTGCCATCCTTGACTTTATCATTCTAATTAATGAAAATATGTCAGGCCTGGGAACAAAAAGTGACTGGACGTTTTCCCATTGCATATCGTATACCAAAAGTCCAGCTTAAACCAAAAGACATTTATCTTGTTGTGTTACATTTCTGCCAGCAGTCGGAATGCGCTCCTGTCACACTTCACAATAGTTCCGAGTTCACCGTCTTCTTATTCCATTCCACATCTTCATCAAATCACGTTCTTTACCACGCTTAGAGCACTAAAAATACATTCTGCAACGAGGAGGCAGCCTGAAAATAGCACCTCGCGGGCACCAGGTGTGGGGGGACATCTCCGTGAGCCCACTGCAACAACGTTGATCTAATGTTTCAAAACCACGATTTATGTGAGCAAGTACGGATCCAAACTAATTGCTAAAGTTTTCAAGTTTCCGAAGCAGATATTCCTAGTTGCATTACCGCCTCGGTTTAGCACGACATTTCCAACACCTCGTAAGGTACGATAACTCGCTTAACTGAAGTTCAGAAGGCACTTGGATCGCATACAGATGCGTTTCTCTTGCCTCTCTTTGTAGGAACACCCTCCACACTGCTTTGTGCTTCCCTCTCTCATTCAAGTCTATAGGAAAGGTCGTTTGTGCAAACATTCTGAGGAATTTCCTATTCAGAAAGGCCTTAGAAAACCGATGTTCTGTCGTCACACTTTTCCAACTTCGTTCCACAATAAGTCATTATTAGACCCCAAGAAAATAAGAAGGAACTAGAACTGAACGGAATTCATAAGCAATTTGTTAATGTTGGTCGTGGTAATTTATTGGACGAGATGTAAACATCGCAAGAGAGCGTAGATGCAAATAAACATCTCTAAGGAGACTGAAGGCACAAGTAAATAAGGCAGATATAAATGCAGTAAGAAGGTAAAACTATCGCTCTAACAGGCAGTGGAGGCCCATAGGGTTGTCAGACGTCGAGGCTCCCACATTTTCTCTAGACAGTCGGCTCACAGATGGCGGCAAAGTTGTCAGCCTTACGCGCCGGCCGCGCTTTATCCCCCAGGAAGATTCCTGGTGTTCCTTTCTGTTAGAGGCTGGGTCGATCCCAGGGCCATAGTGCGGCTGGAAGGATTAAGTAAACTGAAAAAAAAACTCATCGGCACTCGAACCCGCGACCTTCCGGCCTGTAGCATAATACCTCTATCAACTTAGGTACCGCGTAACTCCAGAAATAAACGCAGAGATAATCAAACAGAAGTTCATCAATAATTTTTTTCCCTTTGGAGCTACAGCCCCAATTTTGGCCTTGGCCTACATCCATGAAACTCTGTTTCACTTCGGTTTACTAGATCTTACACATTCGGTAGGACTCCTTGGGCGGGTGATCAGCACGTCGCAAGGCCTCTACCTGTACAGAAACACAGAAAAACACACACACAAATAGTAAATACCCATGCTCTGAGTGGCATTCGAACCCACGATCCCGGCTTCCGCGCGAGCGAAGACAGTGCATGCCTTAGACCGCTCGGCCACCGTGACCGGCTCATTAATCATTACTGAAGATAAAATCATAATAGAAGAGAAAAGAAATGCTACGAAAATGTAAAGAAGTTAGACACCTTACGAACAATACTAACATTTGAAAATTATTTTCATTACAAAATTAAAAACAGAATGGATTAGGAAATCATGTGCAGGTGTCTTACGTCGCCGTCTTCCCAGCAGAAACAAGAGAATTGCCCACTTCGTGCGGGACCCGAAAGTTCATTATCATGTCTACAAAAGCCTAACACGATTTCATACCCGGAGCTAAATAACTGCATTCCACGTTGTCATATCTAGTTTCTTTAAGGTCTATTTTATGTAACATCTCCCACCAACGCCCAGCTTGCATCTTCCTTTTAGGTTTTTCGACAGAAAATGGCTGCCAATAAATGCCACTGTATAGCGACAGGCTACGGGCTGGACGGCCGGAGCTCCATTCCCAGAAGGGACTCTGAAAGGCCTCTGAAACCCGCCCAGCCTCCTACCCAGGGTGTACTGGGGGCCATTACTGTGGAGGTAAAACGGCAAAGGCGTGGAGCTGACCACTCACCTCCATCTAGTGCTGAGGTCAAGAACTGTGAACCTAAACTCCAGGCAGCCAACATGTCTTCTTGGCGTGGCACAGGGAAAATTGTACCCTTTTACCTTTACTACAAACCAACATATGCTACCCCCATTTTTCGATAAATTTAAAACTTCCAGCTCCCCGTGTTGAAAGGAAAGCGGTTATTTCCCCCCTGCAGTTCTCCGCAACAGCCATATTTTGCTGAATTTATGGGCACTTGTTAGGATGTAGATTAAACATTTATCACGATGCCGCGTCAATTACTTCTCATTAATTTTCATTTCATGCATCTTGTTGTGTTACAATATACAACCTCTTTATTATAACCGTCACAACACAACAAATATCAAGGTCAGTGCCTAGTTTCGGCTATCAATAGCCATCATCAGGCAAATACACGGTTAACATACTATATACACCACTGAACTGCAGTACTAGTAAAATTGGATACAGTACTATTAATTATATAAAACACTTGACGTAAAAATACAATAAATCTGATTATATAAAACAAGAATTAAATTCTTAGACTGATGCTATATATTATCGAGTCGTTGTTTACATTCCCTACAGAACGGATAATACTTTGTAAGATGAGGCGCCGACTAAACAATTAACATTAATTTACTACACCTAGATCACGAGCCTCCTATACAATTTTAGATACACAAAATATAGAATATTCCAATTTGTCCGTGGGAACGCAACGAAATTACAAATCCAACCACTTATTCGATGATATAAAGCATCAATCTAAGAATTGTATTCTTGTTTTATACTATAGCTTCTGTTTTATATAATCTGATTTATTGTATTTTACGTCAAGTATTTTATATAATTAATAATATTGTATCCGATTTCACTAGTACTGCAGTTCAGTGGTGTATATAAGTTAACCGTGTATTTGCCTGATGATGGGTACTGATAGCCGAAACTAGGCTCTGATCGTGATATTTGTTGTGTTGTGACGGTTGTCTCAGTAGGCCGTGTCCCTGATCCTTGACATTTGTACTGAGACAGGCGGAGCAAATTTTGCGAAGATACTGCATCTTATTGGACAGATTCTACAAACCCCCCCCCCNCCCCCGGTGATATACCATTGTAAACACCAAACACGGCAGTTGTTTGCATAGTACAGATCAAGTCACAGGATGGTAATTATGTATATGCTTCAAAACGCTCTGTGTATATATGAGTATACAGCAATGCCGTAAACTATACGTGAAAACAGAATATAATTTGCACATTTAACGAAGTTCTAATACCGATCAGCATGTCCTTCTCCGTACGTGTGAGGTAACGAATTTGATTCTTTGCCAGGAAGCCGTCCTTATATTTACACAGTCCACCGAGTCAAACGCCAGGACCGTACATTATAGCAGACCATGAAAGCTGACTTTCATATTGTGACGCATATACCCCACTGCTAGGCAAAGGATCAGTATACATGTTCCAGTGAGCACACAATACAAGGTGTGTTCTCCGTGGACCATGCTACAACTCGTTATTGGGTAACGCATCAATTCTGACAACAGGAGCGGCGTTTTCTGTGGCCCGCGCGGCGACCGTTGCTATAAGACGCGCGATACACGCGACCAACAATACGAGAGGCTGTTTTCTGTTCTGCGTGGTCCGTGCCGCGACTACAGAAGGGAGTCAGCTGTCGGTACTGAGGCTTAAACTTGGCGGTGGTGAGGCATACTACCGTTCAAGTGACTAGACTGCCGTAGTAGCGAATACTGGTAGAAATAGGGCAAAATCTGCTGTGCTGAGCCTGGATTGACAGAGGCCTTGTATATATTGTACACAGAAATAGGAATTAAGATTAAATAGTAAATATATGTAAATACTGACAACAGACTTATTAACACAGACTATGACTGACAAATGACAGACCCGTCCTCTCGTCGGAGAGGGTGCCCCAAATGAACATGACAGTAACTTTCACATACGAAAAAAAAAATCTGATCTATGAGCCCCAGTCGGGGCTCGACACCAAGACAGACAGACTGACGGACTGTCAGTCGCAATGTGACTTGGACGTGGACTTGGTAGGATATAGTAGGAGTTCGCCCGTGTGGAGGCAGGGTCGAATACCTCCACCGTGACCCTGTGAGTCGTAGGAGGCGATCAAAAGGGAAGTCTCAAATTTAAGACAGTAATATACGGTCGCAAGTACCAAGGGACTCGGACCCGAGAAAGACAGCGCTGGCAAGGACCAGCAGCATATACAAAAGACAGACCTATCCTCTTGTCAGAGAGGGCGCCCCACGAAAAACAAGACCGTAACTGTCAAACAGTAATAACTATCTGGTCATGAGCCCCAGATGGAGCTCGATACCAAGACTTACCGACCGACCAACTCTGACTTTGACTAGGTTATAGTCTCTGACTAAGTTGTCGCTGAAGCATAATATACGTAAGATAGGCATCATTATTTATTTTTTTGTTTGCAGAGTGGGGGATGGAGTCAACTGGGTCCACTCGGCACGTCGGCCACTGTTTGGCCTATTGTACTTGCCCCGGGAGATTATAATGATGGAGAATTTGGTGGAATAGAGATTGGCAGGGTAAACCGAAGTACTCGGAGAAAACCTGCACCAACGCCACTTTGTCCACCACAAATCCCACATGGCCAGACTCGGATTTGAAACCGGGCCGCCGCGGTGGGAAGCCAGCGACTAACCGCCTGTGCTATGGCGCGGCCTAAGAGAGGCATGCTCTGCTCTGCGAAGCGTGTATTGACAGAGGACTTTTGTGCAGCGCAAAAGGAAGAATTTTCAATAATATATTATATGAGCGAAATGTACACTCTATGAAAAGCCAAACATATTCATAAGAGACAACCTCATCTATTCGTCAGAGAGGATGTTACATATGGACTACTACTGCAAGAGTTCAGTTGAAAAAGAACTATGGTCGTGGGTCTCAACGGGCCTGGCGCCAAGACGAACTGATTGGGTAAACCGGAAGTCGTAAAGTAGTTCTGACTTAACTTTGAGGATATAGTCACGGGAAGTCAGTAGTTAAAGAAGAATCGGAAGTCAGCCTGTGAAGACGTAGTGTGTCATTAGAACATTTAATCACAATGAGACTGTTTTAATTCCGTTACCAGGATACGACTAGTGAAGACTGAGAATTCTAGTGCGTGTGTAACGGAGGAACTGGAAAGTGTGCAAATTAGTGATAGCGCTATGTATTGCTTGTAAGTACGAGCTGACTGTTTAAGGTGTTAATAAATCCAATCATCCAATCCAGAAGCCGTTATTAGTTACGGCCATGAATACACGTGACAATATCATTCACAATCCGCTGTCCTCCCCACCGGCAGCCATGTACGTATGAAGTTGAGAACGACTACTTAACAACTAAGAGTCAAGACTGATATCTCACGACATTCTAATTACAATTTAAGATAAAATCAACACAATTTACTCGTACAAGATCCTCCTACAGAACAGCGCTTCTCAACGTGCGTGATGTTTTCAGTAATTTCAGTAGTTATATTTCGGGGTAATAAGTTTTCATAGAAGTACGGACCGCCTCTGTGGTCTAGTGTTCAGAGTTCCTGCCTACAGATCCAGAGAGCCGGGTTTTCTGAGAAACACGTAGTGAGTCTGCAACGGGGTTCACTCAGCCTCGTGGGGATAATTGAGGAGCTATTTCAAGGAAATAGCGGCTCCGGTCTAGAAAACAGAAATTAACGGCCGTGGGGATTCCTTGCGCTGACCACGCGACACCCTCTATCCGCTAAAGTTGATACTAACAGCCAACAAGCGGAGGTCGCTCGGTCGGTATAGTTCCCTTGCGGACTACAGACGACGGGGTTTCATTTTTTCATACGTAAAAGGGATTAATGATTGATCCCTCAACCTGACATAGACAAGGGATACGCGGCCGACTAATGAGAACTACAGGAATGGACAAAAATATGGAAACACCTTGTGAAATGCATGCCTGGATCGAAGTGTTTATTTTAGCGACGTTTGTAGGTCACGCTGTCGTATCTGCCCACCACCACTACCTGTACAACCTACGCAATAAGCTGCAAGCTTCATCTGTTGTCGAGACAGTGTTCTGTGCAACTTTTTGTGCATCACGTCAGAGCTAACAGAATTCGAACGCGGGAAAATTGTTGGGGCCCATATGGTGGGTGCTTCCGTAACCAAGATAGCCGAGGTTTTTGGCGTTTCGCGAGGCACAGTATCCAAGATTATAACCGCATACAGGAGGGCTGAAAAAACCTCATCCGATAAACACCAGCGTGGACGGAAATGTGTGTTGAGTGATCGAGACAGAAGAACATTGCGTAGGATTGTGACGAAAAATAAGAAGACTACAGCTGCAAAAGTAACAGCTGAACTGAATGTGACGCTCACAAAACCTGTCAGCACCAAAACAGTACGAAGGGAACTCCACAAGCAGGGTATTTCTGGACAAGCTGCAATTCCAAAGCCACTCATCAGTGATCAAAATGCCACTAAGAGGACAGTGTGGTGCCGAAGTCATAAAACCTGGACTATGGAGCAATGTCGGATGAGTCCACCTTCACACTGTTTCCGACATCTGGCCGAGTTTACCTCTGGAGAACGCCATCCCAAGCTTATAGTCCAGATTGTTTGCTGCCAAGAGTGAAACATGGCAGGGGTTTGATCATGGTATGGGCAGCCATATCGTGTTATTCTGTCAGACCCATCATTACCCTGCAAGCTCACGTCACTGCCAACAACTATGTGACCATTTTGGGCGACCAGGTCCATCCCATGGTGCAAACTTTGTTCCCCAATGGTGATGCCATTTACCAAGATGACAGTGCCCGTGTTCACACAGCTCACATCGTCCAGGACTGGTTTGCTGAGCATGAAGATGAAGTGTCACATCTGCCATGGCCCCCACAATCGCCAGATATCAATATTATTGAGCCTTTGTGGTCTGTTTTGGAGAGCAATCTGTGTGCGTGCTATCCACATCCCTCATTGTTAACAGAACTTGCCAACGTTTTGCAGGAAGAATGGTATAAGATTCCCTTGCAAATCATACAGGACCTCTGTTTATCCATTCCAAGGAGACTGCAGGCAGTTCTGCAAGCCTGAGGTTGTCCTACACCATATTAGTCATGGTAATGTGTTTTTTGTTGGGTGTTTCCATATTTTTGTCCTTCCCCTGTATATAACAGGGACGGAGCAATATGAAAACAACGCGGTGCGAAGAGAGAGTGTTTCTTTTCAAACAAACACAGTTTGGTGCGAACGACGATATGGATTGACATGCGAATTGGGACAGTGCGACAGTTTTACTTGGTGAACAATTGCCTGAAGATGGCCTTGCAGGACGGAAACATGTTGCAATTAAATGTGATTTTAATGACATTTTAAAATACTGGAGAGACTGTGATCTGTTTGTGTTGCATTTGAGACGGACACAAGTGAACGGGTGATACATCAATGTAACAGGATGCTGAAATATGACACATACAAAGCCCGGAACATGACAATAAAGTGTCTTCTCTTTTACAAAATTTTTAGTTACGTGGGGCACGCGGTAGCGTAGTTGGTTGAGGCACTATGCTACAAGCCGGAAAGTTGCGGGTTCAAGTCCCGATGAGGTAACTGGATTTTTTCAATTGGCCTAATACTTCCAGCCGCACTATGGCCCAGGGGGTCGACACAGCCTCTTAACAGATATGAGTACCAGGAATATTCTTGGGGGTAAAGGGCGGTCTGTGCGTAGGGCTGACAACATTGCCGCCATCTATGAGCCGATTGTCTAGAAAATGTGGGAACCTCAACATCTCACAACCCTATGGGCCTCCACGGCCTGTTACGGGGATAGCTTTACTTCTTTTTTAATTTTACTTTTTTTCAGTTACGTAAGTAAGGTTTGACGATGAAGGGTCCAGCATCTATGGCAATAGCACAGACATGTCAATTTTTGTAATAAAATATAAGGAACTTGTGTTTGGACGCAGTGAATAAAATAATTAAATTCCATGGGGTATATATTTTTTTACTTTTTTATTCTTTGTAATAAGCTTATTTTTTACAGCGAGGACCACTCCTTGTCGGCTGCCCGCAACTGTTTATTCAATATATTCGCAGCTACCCACCATATTTAGCGAGATGAACTGAAGGGAGGATGGAGAAAACTTCATAATCAGGAGCTTCAAACATTCTCTATTATCCAAGTATAATTTGAATGATCAAGTCGAGGATGAGATGGGCATGGCATGTAGCACAAACGGGGCAGAAGAGGAATGCATATAGGATATTGATGATAAATCCAGAAGGAGAGAGAAGACCAAGACGTAGGTGGGTGGTCAATATTATTAAATGGATCTCAGAGGGTTAGGATAGGATGGTATGGATAGGATTGATCTAGCTCAGGGTATAAACCAGTGGAGAGCTCTTGTGAANCCACTACGAAGACCAAGACGTAGGTGGGTGGTCAATATTATTAACATGGATCTCAGAGGGTTAGGATAGGATGGTATGGATTGGATTGATCTAGCTCAGGGTATAAACCAGTGGAGAGCTCTTGTGAACACGGTAATGAACCTTCCGGTTCCCTAAAATGCTGGGTATTCCTTGAGCAGCTGTATAAATAGCGGCTTTCCTAGAAGGACTCAGCTCCATGAGTGAGTGAGTATACACTGAACGGGGGCACGCGGTAGCGTAGTTGGTTGAGGCACTATGCTACAAGCCTGAAGGTCGCGGGTTCGATTGCCGATGAGGCCGCTGGATTTTTCAATTGACCTAATCCTTACTGCTGCACTATGGGCCTGCGGTCAATTCAGCCTCTAATATTAATAAGCACCAGGAATCTTCTTGGGGGTAAATGGCGGCCGGAGCGTAAGACTCACAACTCACCGCCATGAGCCGATTGTTTAGAAAATGTGAGAACCTCGACGTCTCACAACCCTATGGGTCTCCACTGAATGAAACACTGGAAAATAATTATATCTGCAAGCCGTGAAGTATATCTTGTGTCGTTAGCAATAGGGTGTATGTCCCTACTTAGTAACTCCGTGGAGTACAGTCACTCTTGAGAAGCTATTAAGATGCTTAAGCAGTAAAAAATTTATGCAACCTGGAAGTTATTAGCCATATTTACAAAAGCTCCTTACCTGACATCATCATCAGCTAAGAGCACCTGCTGACTTCAAACAATGAACAGAATAAACTCCCGTAAGAGAAGAAGATCCGAGTAGAATAAGGGTGTACGAGAGGGAGTAACACGAGGATGAAGACATATAAAGAAGAATGGTTTCATGGTCTGTACTTCTAAAACACAAGGAAGCAGTAAAAAAGCGTACATGTTAGTCAAAAAGCCCTATGAGGACAGACCGCTTTGGAAACCACGGCACAGATGCTGATATAGGATTTAAATAAATATGATATCAACTGGATTCAAGTGGCTCAGGATAGGGTCCAGTGGTGGGTTCTTGTGAAAAGGCAGTGACAATTGGAGTACCATGATGTGGGACCCTCAACGTCTCACAACCCAATGGGCCTTCACGGCCTGTTACAGGGATAGCTTTACTTTACTTTTATTATACACGTACTCCTTCAGGTATACCTCGCAAATTAAATGTTTCCGGACACATGCCGATAAGGAGATTTTTTCTTGTTGGGTATGTGGAACTCGTGCCCAAAGTTCGTTCACATCTGTCAGTTACGACCTGTATTTTGAAAGTATGAACAATCATCCACTTAATAACGCCTCTTTCCTAACTGGTCTCCTTCAGCCTGTCTGATTTAAATGTCATCTCAATTAAGGTGCAACCTGGTTTCAGTCACACTAGGACGGTGTAGCTTCATGAAACTTTGCCGTTAATGGTACTACTACATGACAGTGTGTTTTGGGCAATTATAACCTCAGATCAAAAGTGTAGCAAAAGGACAAAATTGAGTTACGCTCAACCCCAACCTTTCCACGTAGTCCAGCATGACACTGCAGTCTGGATATAAACCCACAGACCGTAAGCAGAGAACTTACACTGTCCTGACACCGTTCTAAAATATACAAGCTCTATCTCTATGTGCACAACTGATATAGTTTCACATGTTTGTTCGCTGTGCACAGTGAATACACGATCTAAACACAAATAAATTACTGAGAATCATAGTCACGAGAATGAAGCTACGTCATCATATAGCGGTTGTGACGTCCATTCTCAACTAAAAGTCAACCTAATACTCCGAGCATTAAGGGACTATCAGTTTTTCACACTCAATACTGTATACAGCACAGTACAACCGGGTGGGATTATAAGTACATAATGTCCCGTGTATCAGTGACAAGTAGACGGGGTTTGGACTGGTGGATCGATTTATTGCATATTCACTAGTCGTAACTACAAATAATTATGAGACTCGTGATTACTGTAACACATGTAAAGTGACACACTAAATCCTCAACTACGAACCTCCCGTGGCTATGTCCTACCGGCAACTCGCTCTCTCAGTCACTTACTTTACAACTGGCGCTTTACCGCCAATCAGTTCGTCTTGGCGACAAGCCCCTTGAGACTCCCGACCAGTAATTTTATTTTCCAACTTAACACTTGCGGTCATAGTCCTTATGTAACATCCTCTCTCATGAGAGGGTGGGTCTATCGTTTACAATTGCTGCTGGTCCTCGACAGCGCAGTCATACTCAGGTCCCGCGGGACTCGTGACATTTTACTGTATCAGATTCGAGACTCCCCTAACCTGGACGGCCAGGTTACCGTATTTATATCCCCAAGCACTGGGTTTGACTCTCTCAGATATCTGGGAACTTCGTTATAAAACCGTGGCACGGACCGCATAGAAACTACCTCTTCTATTGTAAGAATCGTTGCGTGACCTAGAAACTAGTCATAGAGAACCCAGATCCTATCGTTGCTCGGCGAAGATCACATAGAAAACACAGTTTCTCCCGTACTGATGCATGTTGGGAAGTGTCCACTGAGCCGTTGCCTGGCAATGCTTTGATCAAATGTTACAATATAAATAATGGCTAAATTAACCAAGTATTAAAATTGCCATGTGTTCAAGCGGTATTTTGTTACAGGAGTCCCACGTTATATTCATGGAGAACAAAGAGTGATGCACTTATTCCCAAAGCAACAAAACTAGCAGGATCTGTATATTCAATTTACAATTGCCTTGGGAAGCGTACGGTTTCTATATTTGTCTGTTCAAGCCTGGTCTGTGGTCTAGTTGTCAGAGTTCCTGGCTACAGATCCAGAGGGCCGGGTTCGATTCCCGGTGCTACCAGACTTTCTGTGAAGCAGTGGGTCTGGAACGGGATCCACTCAGCCTCGTGAGGGTAACTGAGGAGATATTTCAAGGATATAGCGGCTCCGGTCTACAAACCCGAAATTAACGGCTCTGGAGATTCGTTGTGCTGGCCACGCGACACCCTCTATCCTCTAAAGTTGGCACTAAGTTCGCCGACAACCGGCGGTCGCTCGGTCGGTATAGTTCGCTTGCGAACTACAGGCCACGGAGTTCTTATATTTAACGACGCTGTCATAAATCAGACTACAGAGAACCGAACGGTACGACGGTTGATAATGAATTCGAAAAGATGTGTAGGGAAGAGGACTAATTTGAGGTGCTATCTCGGCCAGAAGCTGCAGAATCAAATACAGTACATGTGCATCTTCCTGTTCGTCGACACGGTCCATATCAGTTGCGGAGCACCCCCCTTTACACAGGCAGACTTTCCGTTAGAGCTTCACATTCCACAGCACATGGAGGGGAACGGTCCAGCTTCACGTACCAGCCGCTTTATCCCCGGGGAAAGGGCCCCCGCGGTACCAATACGGGAGGAGACTGAACGGGCCCCAGAGTTAGTACGAGTGCTAAGGACAAGAGAACCTCTTGCTCCCGTTGAGAATCGAAGCCCAATTCCTCGGTTGTCGTTGACTGGTTATTCTTTCAGTTCTAAAAATTAGAGAATAAGCAGACAGTCTCCCTGTACAATTTACTAAGTTCATTCATTCGTCAGTAATCTGTCAAGACGACAGGTCCACAGTCTCTTCCAAAACAGTTCCTCCACTTAATGCGATCTAGAGCTTTCTCCTTCAAATGAGAACATCCTCTTCTGTCCCCAAGGTCATCCAGCATCTTCTTGCGTCTTCTGGTCCTTCTATCCGCCATTCCGGTTTGTTTTGTCTCCAGAGAAAACATTCCGCATACATGGTATCTCTGTTTTTGGGAAGAGACTAAGTTACAGGAACTTAAATTACCAAAATCCTAGAAAGCCTGGAAACCTCATTATGCATGACGACAAAAGACAAGCAATAACTTGATGATAACATTACAACATTCAGGGAACACCGATATGGGAAGACAGGAGCGTAATCTACTTCCATTAGTCTAGACATCATGACGCTTTTCAGTGCTACTGTTAATTGCTTTACTCCTTGGCCTTTAGTCCACAAGCGAACTATACCGACCGAGCGACCACCGCTTGTCGGCGAAGTTAGTGCCAACTTTTGCGGAGAGAGGGTGTCGCGGGGTCAGCCCAAAGGATTCCCACGGCCGTTAATTTCGATTTTCTAGACCGGAGCTACTATTAATATGAGAACAAATTATCCAGCGAGTATAACGATGCAGTTTGCGTCACTGAATTAAACAATCAGATACTGTTAGAGGGGAGCCGGATAAGCTCAGTCGGTACAGCGACGCGCTGTGGGCTGTTCCATTCTCGGCAGTGCAAGATTTTCTCTTCTCCGCAGCGTCCAAACCGGCTCTGGGGTCCACCAGGCCTTCTATCCAATGTGAATTGAGGGTAAAGAGACAGGAGCGTGAAGCTGACCACTCAACTCCATCTAGTGCCTAGATTATGAATGATGGAGCTATACCTTTACTCCCACATACGTCTTTATGGCAGGGTGCTTAATTAAGCAAAGGGACATCTGTACTTTATACTACTTAGATAAAGGTAAGGAACTTTACGCCCTTGAGAATGAACGCACTCACGCAGAATTCCTGTTCCTTCACGGATACAGGAAATACCTCCAAAGTCAGAACCCAAATCATTTCATCGCAGTTTGCCGAAACGTATATATAATCCGGAAGAAACTTACCTTCTTCCCTTCTACCAGGTTACACGGTGTCGCATTGACAGCACTACACAATCATCGCCATAAAAGCCTCATATCCAACATACAAAAGAAATAAATGAATTTCCGTCTTCCATATCCTTCAGGCTCCCAAGCACAAATGACCAAACAAAAAAATAAAAAACACCGTCGCCTGCAGTCCACAAGCGAACTATACCGACCGAGCGACCGCCGCTTGTCGGCGAAGTTACTGCCACTTTTCGCGGATAGGGAGTGTCACGTGGTCAGGGCAACGGATCCCCACGGCCATTGATCTCGGTTTTCTAGACCGGATAGCACACATGACCTTTATACAAAATTTTGTGTCCGCAAACATGGTCTATTTATATTCCAGACAGTCAGAGGTCAACCGGATCATGAATAGACCTTTATAAAAATACATGTGTCATCAGCTATCTTGCTCATACGATAACGACTATCGACAGCCAGTAGATGAATCATGCATAGGTATACAAGACGTTCAGTCGTCATCAACTTAATATATATTAAATTATAAATATTGTCACGTGTTGGGTTTTTGTGACGCGACAAATATTTCACGCCCTCTTAGACAGAGCGAATTTATTGCACACTCGCTCTTACACTTATACAATTTACAGTATCCCAATTACTGCCTTCTGCAGTAGTCACCTCCTCGGTTCAAGTGTCTTGAATCCATTCACTCGATACAACTTAACAGCAACTCGTGGCTGCTGGACTTTACGTCATCTCTTCGAAGGCTCGAAACCGACGGCTAGTGTTCAACTAACTCCGGCGACTGCTAGACTTCCACTAACTTAATTCCTTAGTCAAAGTCACATTGCGACTGGCCGTCAGTCAGTCAGTAAGTCTTGGTGTCGAAATTATTACCGTTTGACAGTTGCGGTCTTGTTTCTGTGGGGCGCCTTCTCTGACGAGAGGACGGGTCTGTCTTTTGTACATGCTGCTGGTCCTTGCCAGCGCAGTCTTACTCGGGTCCGAGTCCCTTGGGACTCGCGACCATATTTTACTGTCTCAGAATTGAGACTTCCCTTTTCGTCGCCTCCTACGACTCGCAGGGTAACGGTGGAGGTATTCGACCCCGCCTCCGAGCATTCCAGTTTCTCCTACAAACCCTCAGCCGTACAGCGGAAAACACACTTCCCTTCCCTGTTGCGTAATCGCCGTGTTTACCGATTGGCTAGCAATAGTCCCTGCACGGACTCGCCTGTTGCGTGACGTCACAGCCTAGCGGGGAGGGGTGTTTACCGAGCGTTACGTAGTTACGGGATCTTGTGAGAAACAATGAAAGTATGATTTTCACATACTGCATAATATTAAAACAAATGAAAATAAAGAAATATAAATACAAATCTGTATTTTACTCCAGAAAACAGACGTTCGTACTGAATCGCTACGGCTTGACCGTCAGCGCTAAAATTGACTAAAATAATACCGTTAGTTAGTTAGTTCGTTAGTTATTGGAGAGGGGGGGTTTCCCCATGCACTGAGACTTGTATTGGTCCATTGTGCTTCCCTCTATGATTTCTACCAGTCTCTATATCCTACCGGTACTGTTGCTTACCATCAGTCCCGCCCAGCCAGCGAGACCGGCTCTACTAGCTGAGAGGTATCTATAATGCTTCCCCCATCTACCAGAGGTATTAGAGACTGCTGTTGGGCGGGAAACGTCCGTTAATTTGGCTCAGTGACCTCCTTTGGAGATATGAGGTTCTTTTACGTGCCGTGAAGTTACGACACGGGACCCACGGCTTAAAGACCCTCCCGGAGGACTTGTTCCCTGAATTTTTCCGCCCTTAAAAATTCCACGACCTCCGCCGGGTATTTGAACCCGCGTACTACGAGTCATGAGGTGGGAACGTTACCTCTAGACTACGGAGGCCGCTAAAATAATACCGTTTCTAACAACTGTGGACCGCCTCTGTGGTCTAGCAGTCAGAGTTCCTGGCGACAGATTCAGAGTTCCGGGTTCGAATCCCGGCGCTACCACATTTTCTGAGCAGTAGTGGGTCTGGAACGGGGTCCACTCAGCCTCGTGAGGACAAATGATGAGCTATTTCAAGGAAATAGCGGCTCCAGTCTAGAAAACAAAAATTAATGGCCGTGGGGGATTCGCCGTGCTCACCACGCGACACCCTCTATCCGTTAAAATTTATACTATACTCGTACAACCGATAATGAGTCATAATTCAGTATTCACCCAATCTCCCTGGTTCGGTGTTTGGGCTGACGTCAAGCAATTCGCACACTAGACAAACGACTCGTTATTTCACAACATCGACCATGAGTCATCCGACATAAACAACGAGAAAAGTATGAAACAGAACAATAGACTCGCCAGTTTATGTAACAGCAATGAGCTGACGCTTCTGCATTGTATATAACTCACATTCCTCTATTTACTTATGTATTTGTGGCTAATTTAGTGACACTGCCAGTATCCCACAGCTGCAGAGCATAAATTATGGAACATGTTTAGGAGCAATTGATTTCGGAGGGTGTGCAAGGGATCGGTCATGCTCTAATTTGAGCCATTACCCCGGTATTCGTTTGGAAGGGCTGAGGAAAACCACGAAACGACGAGATTAGAAAAAATGCACCTCCCGAATAAAAGGAAGAAGGGGTGCCGCTTCGAGCAGCTTGCTGGGATTCATTATTTCAGATTGTTGGAGTAACTTATGATATTCCGATTATAGCAGACGCACGGTCTAAGGTATGAACTGTTTTCGCTCTCTCGGACGCTGGGATCGTGGGTTCGAATCCCATTCAGGTCATGGACGTTTGGTGTATGAGTTTATTCTGTGTTTTTGTTGTCCGCTGTTTATGTAGAGGCCTTGCGACCGGCTGATCACTAGTCCAAGGAGACCTACCGACTGTGAAAAAATGATTACGGAACTGGATAAGAAGCCTGCTTTGGGCCGCGCCATAGCTCAAGCGGTTAGTCGCTGGCTTTCCACCGCGGCGGCCCGGGTTCGATCCCGGATCAGGTCAAGTGGGATTTGTGGTGGACAAAGTGGCGCTGGGGCAGATTTTCTCCGAGTACTTCGGTTTCCCCTGCCAATCTTCATTCCACCAATTGCTCCACAATCACCCTCACCTATCATCTGGGGCTGGTACAATAGGCCAGAAGTGGCCGCAGCACAAGGGACTTAGTCCCACCCCACTAGCAATAAAAAAACAATAAGAAGCCTGCTCCATGGCGGTTCGAGGTAGCTGTAATGACGTAGCAGCTGTACGAGTATGTACGGCGGCTGTAACACACAGAAGGCGACAGATGACCCGACAACATTAGCACCACTACTACTGAAACCTCCTAGGTTTCTTTGTACAAGTCGTTTTTGAAAAAAAAAAATATTTACTATATTAAAAACTAAAATCATTGTCCGATCGCGAATTCGAATTCAGCTCGAGGAGTGGATACTTGCCTGAGTTTTTTGTTACTCTGTATGTTATTGTACCCAGTAGTCTCATCCCCCACACAGGAATTCTACCGGGAATGCCTAGGAATCACTGTCCCCATAATTTTGAGTCGACACAGGGCACAGAGCGCAATTACTACTTTTTCCTTTTGACCCATTGCGTTTCAGAATTCTGACAATTACAGTTCTTTATATATTCGGCAGAATTAATTGGACGGGGTATGGGCCTATAGACAAGGACTCTAGTACGCAGGATAACGGATCATCGAGCAGGATTCGAACCTGTGATTCCAAGTTTTCGTACTTTCCAAGACCGTAAAAATTGAACACAGCTGAACGGCATTGAACACTTTACTATGTACAGTAAGTTTCTCACAGAAACTACTCTCAATTTTATTGCAACACAGCAAATATTTTGGGATTTTTAAGTTCTACATTTTAAATCCGCAAACGTTTCAAACATTTGCATAAAGAGATACGCCAACGGAAGCGGCGCTTCATCAGAGCCGAGGGAGCACTTATCGTTTAGTTTTGAGCGTCTTAAGAGAACGCAGAAAGAAAACGCGCCAGATATTTAGTTCCACTTCTTCGGAGAATAGTTCTGTTGTTAAAAGAAATGGAGAAATGCGACAAGAAGCGGCACAAATAGGGACGCTACGTCACTGAGACAGGTTAGACTTTGTGTTTCCTTTTTTGGCCCGAAACAGGAACTGAAGCCTAGGCTTCGTCATGCAGTCGACGGAAAAGCCGTGGGCAAGTGTTCCCTATACATTCTCCTCCGTACGTTCTGCTTACAAAACTCTATGCAGTACTAATTCACTTCAAATCCCTTAGATTTGCATTTTCGGACTTCCAAGGAGGCGAAAATTCAGATTGGATCCTCTGGGTTGTTACACGCTGCGACCAGAAGATGGCAAGAGTGTACATGTATTCTCTGAAATGTTCAGGATTATAAGGTAACAAAAGCCAGGGTGCCGGGTTATGAGTATCTCATCTGATTTTACTACTAGTGAACAATTAACCTCCAAATACTGCACAGCCGACACTTTATCTCTTACCAATCTTAATTTCCTATCCACTAGATCTTAAGCCAGCCAGCATCTGCAGCCGCGACTCCAGAGTTACGTAACGTAAGAACAAACCAAATTATGTTGCCAAACTAGTAGATTAAGTTAGATACAAAGCGGCCTCAGTAGTCTAGAGGTAACGTTCCCACTTCATGACTCGTGGTACGCGGGTTCAAACCCGGCAGAGGTCGTCGAATTTTTAAGGGCGGAAAAATTCAGGGAACAAGTCCTCCGGGAGGGACTTTAAGCCGTGGGTCCCGTGTCGTAGCTTTACGGCACGTAAAAGAACCTCATATCTCCAAAGGAGGTCACTGAGCCAAATTAACGGACGTTTCCCGCCCAACAGCAGTCTCTAATACCTCTGGTAGATGGGGGAAGCATTATAGATACCTCTCAGCTAGTAGAGCCGGTCTCGCTGGCTGGGCGGGACTGATGGTAAGCACCAGTACCGGTAGGATATAGAGACTGGTAGAATTCATAGAGGGAAGCATAATGGACCAATACAGGTCTAAGTGCATGGGGAAACCCACCCTCTCCAATAACTAACTAACTAAGTTAGATATAAAAGTTTGTGATGATGGCACATAAACAAAGAAAACAAAACAAACTCCGTGGTTTTTAGTCCGCAAGTGAACTACACCGCCCGAGCGACCGCCGCTTGTCAGCGAAGTTAGTGCCAACTTTAGCGGATAAAGGGTGTCGCGTGGTCAGCGCAACGAATCCCCACGACCGTTAATTCCGGGTTTCTAGACCGGAGCCGCAATTTCCTTTAAATAGCTCCTCAGTTATCCTCACGAGGCTGAGTGGACCCTGTTCCAGACCCAATACCTGTGTCCGGAGATAGGGACTAACTCTATCGACTGGGCACAACTGAGTAGGTTTTACCTGAAGACGGAGACAGAATCCAGCATCCGAAACGTTGTTCTGAAAAATAAACACGACGGTTTTTAGATAAAGATAAGATGATGGATAATGTCCAAAAACATAATACTTGTTGCAGATTTAGTAGGATTTTCATTGGGTTTTGGCAACATTCACATCAATGTTCACTGAATTCTGTCCCATGCTGGAAGAGACAGAATCATTCAATGGGTCAAAATCGGTTGGTGCGTGATTGCGTGTGATTGTGAAATTGTGTTCGTACACCTGATGATGACCTCCTGAGGTCGAAACATGTAGTGTGGCAGTAAATAAAAAACGTGTTGTGTGGTCGGTAGATTAACTTTAACATTTGGTGCAACACGAGTTTTCCCTGCACACTGCAGAGTGTGAGGGTCAAGCAGTGCTACTGGTACCTTTTGTAGTATCTGTAACACATATCCAGGTTCATCCAGGATGAATCAATTCAATTAATTTACACAATTCAACATTTTCAGTTCGGAGGAATGGTATCAGATATTGTTCCGGACGGTGGGTTCAACGAAAGTGAGATTCTTGTCGACTGACCCATAATTCCGTACGTATGTTACTGTTCAAATATTGACTAAAATTTCTGATATGTAATCATATTCAGCAGAGTAGCGTAAATTCCTATATCTAGTGAATATTTTAGTTACTGGATACTGATCCCATAAATATATGACATGTCGGCATCCATGTTCTATAAATCTCAGTAAGTGTAGATCAGAACAGTTCTCCAGAAGATAAGTCACTCAGTTTGTCAAGAAAAATTACTCGCCTTTTACAGAACCGGAAGGTTCATTATCACATCCCAAAGAACCCCACGCTCGTCCTTATCCTCAGCCAGATAAACCTAGTCCATGCCGTTAATCCATACTTTTTAACCCCAGCTTATAACATGCCGAAATTAACGGGCGTGGGGATCCGTTGCGCTGACCACGCAGCACCTTCTATCCGCTAAAGTTGGCACTAACTTCGCCGACAAGCGGCGGTCGCTCGGTCGGTATAGTTCGCTTGCTGACTCACGCCACGGAGTTTTTTTTATAACATCCTCCTGGGTACGCGTAAGTCTCCCAAGTGCTCTCATCTCCTGAGACCTACTCATTAAAATGCTGTTTGCATTTCACGTCTCACGCAGGCAGCACAGATCAGGTCCTCCGAATAGTAGTCATTTTCACTGGCATCCAGTTACTTGCTTTGGGGGCACGCGGTAACGTAGTTGGTTGACGCACTATGCTACAAGCCTGAAGGTCGCGGGTTCAATTCCCAATTAGGCCACTGGACTTTTTTCAATTGACCTAATCATTCCAGCCGGACTATGGCCTTGGGGTCGACTCAGCCTCTAACAGAAATGAGTACCAGGAATATTTTTGGAATATTTTGGGAGGTAAAGGGCGGCCGGCGCGTGGAGCTGACAACCTTGCCGCCAACTATGAGCTGATTGTCTAGAACCTCAATATCTCACAACCCTAAGGACCTCCACGTTGTTACAGGGATAACTTTACTTACTTATTTTTACATTTATCGAGTAGCTCTTAGATCCGTATGTTCTCCTTAGCGCCATGTTCATGAATACTTTCAATCTAAGTTCCTTCCTTTGGGTAAGAGACCAAGTTTAACAAGTATACAAAACAAGAAGTCGAATAAGTTTGATTTGGTTCATGCTGTCCGTCACACTAGCAATATTATATTGGCTAATTAACAATTAGCCGGTAACGGTAGTCGAGCGGTCTAAGGCATGCACTGTCTTCTCTCGCTCGGAAGCCGGGATCGTGGGTTCGAATCCCGCTCAGGGCATGTATGTTTGTGAGCGTTTTTCTGTGTTTGTGTACACGTAGAGGCCTTGCGACGAGCTGATCACCCGCCCAATGAGTCTTACCGTATGTCTAAGATCTAGTAAAACCGAAGTGAACAGAGAGTTTCATGGAGGTAGGCCTAAGCCCAAATGAGGGCTGTAGCGCCAATGAAAAAAAAATTAACAGTTAACAATTAATCACTCACACTGGACGGTGTTAATTAACCTTTACAAGAAGTCTAATTTTACTTGAACAGCAAAAAGTAATTAAATATTTACATCTGGTTACAGATTTTTTCGAAAGTAATAAATTCAATCTAACTAATTAATTTCTTAAAAATTCTTTAAAAATTTGTTTTCATATTACATTTTCCATCTTCGCTAAGAACTTCCTAGTGGTCTCTTTCTTTTAGATCAAAACTTTGTATGCCTTTCTCCTCACCTGAACGTCCTGCACATTTCGTCCCTCTTACTTTGATCATTCCAATGACATTTTGAAGGGGTATAAATCAATAAACTCTCGCTATGTAAACTTGCGCTTTCACTAGATAAGTTGAATGATCTCACAAATACTAATATTCCTGAACACTTCCTTGCGACGTTGAACGAACTCTGACCGACGTGCCGTAGTAACCCGAGGGCACTGACCTACCACACTGAGCTCGTTGCTAACAACAATCCAATTACGGCGCCTTGAGGCACAGTATCGATCTTTGCGACAATCGATCAGTGTATTAACCTACGGTACTAGATTAGAGAGGACTCTTATACGTGAAGCAATTACATAACTTCTTAATATTTAATTCTGTCTCCTGCCATCATAAACATGAAGAGCCAGACTCTCATTCCAAAGACGCTGTGTTGATATTTTTCCTATTCTTTCATGTCACTAGTTCTTAACCTACGGCAGGGGGACCCCTCCCCAGGGGCAGATGAGAACTCTTAACGGGATGGGTGTAAAGTATGTGTTAGTTTTGCCCTAAAACGACTACATACAATTTTCAGGCAACTGCAACGTTCTATTGTGCTCTGAGATTAAATAAAGTTTGAACAATTCGTAACTAAGAGCAGTGGAGACCCTCGCTCTCAGTCCTTATTAATGATCACTATTCCTTTCGGCCTTCTTCTCCCATATACATAGTGAGCGTTCTCTTTCGTTTCCTTATGGCCCTATTAGTCCATCTTTCTTATTTCACGATGATGTGAAGTTTTAGTGTTTCCTATAAGGAATTCTTCTTTCGCTACATTTCGCAGCTCAACTTGCATACAATCGTTGCAAAATTCAGTTTGGAACTCATTCAAATTAACTAGTAATAAACTACCCAATCTCCCGTTGTAAGAGAAGAGGCACGAACACACGAACCTTAGCGATTTAACATTTCAAATATCAAGAACTGTATTAATATTTTCATTCACCTCTTTTTAGCTTCATTTAAAACCTTTATATATAAAACTTTGAACTTGATGTAAGGTACTATGATCTATATGATACTAGTTTCCTCAAGTGTTGTTATTTGCCTTCTGAAGATGGTCATTAAATGACCATAAATATATATATATATGCCGGTCTAGAAAATCGAGCTTAACGGCCGTGGGAATCCGCTGCGCTGACCACGTGACACCCTATATCCGCAAAAGATGGCACTAATTTCGCCGACAAGGCCCGCCATAGCTCAAGCGGTTGGTCGATAGCTTCCCATCGCGGCGGGCCGGTTTCGATCCTGGGTCTGGTCAAGTGGGATTTGTGGTGGACAAAGTGGCGTTGGGGCCGATTTTCTCCGAGTACTTCGGTTTCCCCTGCCAATCTTCAGCCCACCAAATTCTCCATCATCATAATCACCCGAGGCAGGTACAATAGGCCAATCAGTGGCCGCCGTGCCGAGTAGACCCAGCTGGACTCCACCCCCACTAAGTGAATTTAAAACAAAAAACACTTCGCCGACAAGCGGCTGTCGGTCGGTCGGTCGGTACAGTTCGCTTGCGGCCAAAAGGTGAAGGAGAAGGAATATACATAAACATACACGTACTTCTGCGTCACACTGGGCTGTGTAATCAAACCATTCTAAACTACGGTAACAATTCTCTCGAAAGACCTCTAAAAGCATTCAAGAGACTTCCCAGAAAAGTAAGGGACAGTGGGTCCCACCACGGCGGCCCGGGTTCGATCCCGGGTATAGTGAAGTGGGATTTGTCGTGAACAAAGTGGCGCTGGGATAGGTTTTCTCCTAGTACTTCGGTTTCCCCTGCCAGTTGCTCCACAATCACCCTCACCTATCATCTGGTGCTGGTACAATAGGCCAGAAGTGGCCGCAGTACAAGGGACTTAGTCCCACCCCACTAGCAATTAAAAAAAGGGACCGTGGGGACTTAATACGAGTATGACGAAGGGGGAGACGAAACGGATCGTGATTCACTACGGAAATTAATGCTGTGGCAGTACCTTGAACAGGTTACAGCCTCTGAGCTCATAATAAATGGCCATTGAAGCGGACAGTGCGCCGTGAAATAAGGGAATAAATTAATGTAGGCATACCGGCACACTTTCCCTACCAACGCTGCAGTTTTCCTTCCAGCTTACATAGCGAATCACATGACTGACTTATCACGCTCTTATCACAAATATCATCGTTCTCACCGTCCTACGCGCTGTAATAACGGATCTGTCCCTCCATGGCTCTATAGCCCTTGTTGGACTTGGCCGCTTAATCCTATACACAGTCGGTTGGACGGGGGGAAACAGGCCCTGAAGTCCTATGGGTCATTCCATGTGAAATCATCCAGAGAGGTCGCTCACCATTTTTTTTTAAATAATATTTTGTACACTTATTTCTACATATTTTCACACTTCAAAAATATTTTTAAAAAAACTGTAGTCCGTTCGGTTCTCCCGGTACAGCCGTTTTTATAATGCGAAAAAAACGCGTTCTCGGCTCAAATGGAGGTTTGCGTTATCTCCCATATCTCGATAACTATTGAAGCCAGAGACTCCAATAAGAAGCCAATTTGTTGCTCATTATATGGACTACAAATCATGTCATTGCAAGTTTTTACTCAACTCACTTCCTCTGGGTGTAATTAAGCTTGAAACTTACCTATCGAGTTTCGGAAAAACGCTATTTTTCACCTTCAGAAACCACTGGG
The DNA here is from genome assembly GCF_002891405.2 of Cryptotermes secundus. Lineage (NCBI taxonomy): Eukaryota > Metazoa > Arthropoda > Insecta > Blattodea > Kalotermitidae > Cryptotermes > Cryptotermes secundus. The sequence goes on from NW_019725425.1 coordinate 325,790, forward strand.
AGGGGGAAAGTATCAGATCTGTGGTTTCTACCCATTATTGTTAACTGCATGAGGAATATAATCACGTAGTTCGTATGTCTAAGTACGATCGTCAGGTCACAGTCTTTTATGAAAAGGAAAACAGTCCAATCAACTTGTCGCGCATTAAGCCGGAATACACGTTCACTTTGGGGCTGCCTCTATCAAACTCACATGTGACATGTAGATTGTGGCTGCCCCAAATCCTGCAGCTGTGCCTGATTACAACTGCGCTGACATGGAACGTCGCCTCGTCCGAGAAGCACACTTGGCGCAGGAAATCTGGTGACGCGTCAGTTCTTTCTAATGTGTCCACAGCGAGGTTCGTGCGTGCTACTTGGTCACTCGGGTTTAGTGCACGAATCATTTGAATTTTGTACGCTCTGAGGCGGAGCCTTTTGTGTAGCACACCGTGCACTGTTGAACGTGGAATGTGTAACTGCAAGCTAGCAGCAGGAACTGATTTGCGCGGACTTCCCTGGAATGCCTCTTGGTGTAATGCGATTGACATTTTCTTCAGAGGTCCGTGTCTTTCCAGGAGGTTTTACATACAACGGACTCCCTGTAGTCCTTAGTTTATTGGCCTCGAGCCGAATGTCTATCCGTGTAGGATATTGACGTCCATATTGCATTCTAAAACGACGCTGTACAGCCGTGAGAGATTGCAAGTCTGCTAGCCACAACACGCCCTGAACCTGTTCCTGTGGTGTCGACATTGTTACTGAGCTCGCGGAAGGTCACCAGCTGGAGCATGCGAATAGGCCGAGCATAAAAAAAAACTTTCAAAGTTTTCCCTGCCGATAACATAAACCGGATATGTGTATGTATGTCAACTAATTTCTGAGATAAAAGATTTTTTACTTTGGATACCTTTTATCCGGACACCCTGCATACGTAATCCAGTATCATGTTACAAGGGCGACTAAATACAAGCAGGAGGAGATGGACGATACATGTAGCACAAGTTTATAGGAAGTTTAGTATCAGAACTTAACGGACCATATGAAAGACCTAAGGGTAGACAGAAGGATAATATTAAAGTTAATCTTAGAAGAATAGCACGGGGTCAAATGACTATCAATTTTAAATAAAGACACTACACTATGGAATTTGTTTGTTAGTTTATTTCCTCGTTCGATCGTTCATTTTAATCTTTCGAAAGAGAATGAAACATAAAATAAAATACACAATATAATATGCAATACGATATATAGGTAAAAAAGGTAAAATTGTCCCTGTCAGCAACTAATTAAGCACTACACAATGAAGGCGTATATGGGAGGTGATGTACAGATCCACATTTTCTTGACCTCGGTACTAGTTGGAGGTAAGTGGTCAGCTTCAGGACCCGGCCGCTTTAACCCCGGGGAAGGACCCCCCGGTATCCATTGGATTGAAGGTTAGGCGGACCTCAAAGTCAGCCTGGACGAAGTAGAAAAAATTCTTGATCCTAATCGAACTCCGATCCCTCAGTCGTCCAGCCCCTAGCTAGTCACTATACCGTCTGAGCTATCCCGGCTCCGCAATACGATATACAACCTAATTAAAGCAAACAAATTGTACTAGTATTCTGCATTACGTTTCATGGAAATAAAATAAATTATAATGGTACCACGGTTGAATAAATAGGGTTTACGATACTGTGTCACCTACTTTCTTGTTTCCGCTCAGAGGTCAAGACTGCGGACTGTGCTCAGGATCTTGGAAATGTCTGCTCCAAAACCACACACTCCTAGAGTATACCTATTTTTCAGACTGTTAACTTGCTGTTTTGAACATTTCACTTGTCCCGATGCCCATATAAATCCACTGCTATAATGCTGATCCCAATATAGATTATCACAATCCATAAGTTATTTTTCTATGCAGATATGCAGTGCGAAATATTCACCATATCGAAAACGTGATATAAACTAATGGGATTCAATAAACTTGCACTGATTTCTGTTTACTTTGGCTCTGTCATGTTCTTAAGAAATGTGACAGTTTAATTTTGGCTTCATGTAAACTGATCGGTACGCAAACAAACAAAAATTCCGTGGCCTCTAGTCCGCAAGCGAACTATACCGACCGCGCGACCGCGGCTTGTCGGCGAAGTTAGTGCAAACTTTAGCGAAGAGGGTGTCGCGTGGTCAGCGCAACGGATCACCAAGGCCGTTAATCTTGGTTATCTGGACCGGAGCTGCTATTTCCTTGAAATAGCTCCTCAATTAACCTCACGAGGCTGAGTGGACCCCGTTCCAGACCCACTACTTCTCAGAAAATCTGGTAGCGCCGGTAGTCGCTTCCGGGACCTCTGGATCTGTAGCCAGGAACTCTGTCCACTAGACCACAGAGGCGGTCTCGCACCCAAATAGAATTCGTAGTACAATTTTCAGTGCGGATCCCTCCACCACCCCAATACAAAATGTTATCTGAATCTGTCGAATATATCCTGGGATGTACAGAACTAGGCTTTTTTTTTTTGGACTCTATCCATAGTCTGGTATCGCAACGTTTCGGAGATTGGATCTGTCTCCATCCTCAGGTGGATGGGGCAGGATAAACCTACTCAGTAGGGCCCGTTAGAAAGAGCTATTCTCAGTCACCATAGCATTATCCCTGTAAAGTTGCAACAATATCTCTCTGATTTCACTTACACTCTTGCCAAGTGTATAAGTGAAATCAGAGAGATACGAGTATTNCTGGAATGGATATTCAGGCAATTCGCCCTCCACGTCATGCGTTCCTCTTATATACTCTACGGAAACAATGCATAGTTGCGGTCTAGTACACTATGAAAACACAAGTTTTAAGCATACTTTAAAAATTCCGTATAGACGGACTCTGAAATCATGTGACACAATGCAGGCGTAGAATGACAATAAGTAAACCCAAAGCCTTCCTTCGCATACAAACTCTCACTTAAATCTCAAGTGCTGAGAGGAACAACGCGCTAAACTATGGCTGTTGCTTGCTAGGAGATTAAAACAAAGCCAGAGCCTTCCTAAACTCAGGGCTCTTTATAGTCTCACTTCAGGCCATAACCGTACATCGCCACCACAAACCTAACAGGAAAAATATTTTCAGCGTAAGGCTGCTTTCACTATAGGAAATGTGCACGTTTCTGACCCTACTTCACACCATTATGCAATTTAGCTTCTAGTTGATGCGATGACGATGTATCAACTACAAATAATACTTCAAGAGCTGAAGTAGTTACAGAGTCGGCCAAGAAATTCCTTGTACATTTAAAGATTTTGATGAAATTTGGTATGATTAATTCTTGAACCATTTAAAACCAGGTTTCCAGCTGTGTAGGTTACGTGTATATGGGATCGACTGGTAAAACCATTTTAATTGATGACTGAACGAAAGGTATGAACGGAAGCGGTCGATGCCTATTCTGAGACACTGCACTGACTTCTTGCCTCCAGGAAATTAATCAAACCTTACTTAGGACAGCTGGCCTCCAGGCATAGATTCGAACCCCAGACATCCAAAATACGAGGAATATTCGGAAAGTTATCTCCGTTTATTTTAGGTAAGTAATGCAGGAGCGGGGGAAAGCTCGAGCATTGACGGTAGCGTCACATGACTCTGCCTTGTAAACCACCTCATAACTGGTCACCTAGTGTTTGTTCTTGTCTTTACAGAGTGAATTATGTGCCATGCGATTCATAGTACGGCCAGCTGCAAAATTCGTGCTGTTATCCGCTTTCTTCACAATAAAACATGAATGCTGCGGAAATTCATCGTAAATTATGCGCGGTTTATAGCCAAAATGTAATGAGTGAAGGAGCTGTAAGACATTGGTGCAGAATGTTCAAAGATGAGCGGATGAACAAATGTTCGCAAAGAAGAGCGAAGTGGTCGGCCATCTGTAGCGAGTGATGATCTTTTCCACAAATTTCAAGCACTCTTCTCTACGAGATTATTACAGTTAAGCTAGGCTATCACAAGTTTTGCTCAAGATGGGTTCCGAAAATGCTCACTGGTGCGTATAAAACGCAGAAAATGGCTTCCGCTTTGATTTTTAGAGCAATACCACGAAGATGACGATGAATTTCTCAATCGCATCGTACGAGTAACAAGTGATGAAACATGGGTTTCATTTGTGAATACTGAAACCAAAGAACAGTCAAAGCAGTGGTTGCACACACATTCACCAAACATGGAGAAAACTCTGAAACGCTGTCTGCCAGAAAACTGACGGAAAATGTTTTCTGGGACAGGAAAGGAGTGCTCATGGTGGAACTTATGCAACATGGGCCACAATAACGTATTGCGAAACACTAACAACTGCGTAGGGCCATTCAAAACAAAAGGCATGGAATGCTGACATCCGGTGTGGTGTTCCTCCATGACAATGCGCGTCCACATACAGCTGCTCGCATCCGAACACTCCTGTAACATTTAAACTACGAGTTGTTTTACCACTGTCCTTACAGCCCTGATCTCGCTCCGAGCGACTACCACCCGTTTACTTACATGAAGAACTGGTTGAGATCACAGCGCTTCAACAACAACGAGGAGTTGCTGGAAGGTGCCAAAACGTGGCTGAGCTTACAGGCGGCACTTCTTTGACACAGGAATACAGAAACTTATTCGCTGATACAAGTGCCCCAATTCCGGCAGTGTCTACGTTCAGAAGTAGCTCAAGTGTGCACGTATTTTTGGTATGTAATAAATCCCCCCCCCCCACAATTGCTTGTTTTTCTTACAGCTCACTGGAGACTACTTTCCCAGTAGCCCTTGTACTAAGCAACTGTGTTAACTACTAAACTGCGCTGTTCGATGGCGGACCCAATAGAAGAGAGCGCTTTCAGCAGTTAACAGCCCAGGAAGTGTAAGTCGCAAATAAAGCAACAAAAGAGAATACGTTTCAAATAAACAGTGAAAAAAGAGAGAAAAATAAAGTCATTGCCAATCTTTTGCACCCCTAGGAGTAATTAGGCATAAACTTGCTTCTGTAAGTAGTTACTATAGGATTCTGACGATGGTGTATAACACACTGATATGTTGGGATTTTGGACTTTATCCATCGTCCTGGTTTTTAAGATAACAAATAAAAACACGACGTTTCGGAAACTGGATCTGTTTCCGTCCTCAGGTGAAGGAAAACACCTATTCAGTTGGGTCCCTTAGAAAGAGCTAGCCTCAATCACTGGA
>NW_019725425.1:332045-338544 GCF_002891405.2 Cryptotermes secundus
TATCATGTTACAAGGGCGACTAAATACAAGCAGGAGGAGATGGACGATACATGTAGCACAAGTTTATAGGAAGTTTAGTATCAGAACTTAACGGACCATATGAAAGACCTAAGGGTAGACAGAAGGATAATATTAAAGTTAATCTTAGAAGAATAGCACGGGGTCAAATGACTATCAATTTTAAATAAAGACACTACACTATGGAATTTGTTTGTTAGTTTATTTCCTCGTTCGATCGTTCATTTTAATATTTCGAAAGAGAATGAAACATAAAATAAAATACACAATATAATATGCAATACGATATATAGGTAAAAAAGGTAAAATTGTCCCTGTCAGCAACTAATTAAGCACTACACAATGAAGGCGTATATGGGAGGTGATGTACAGATCCACATTTTCTTGACCTCGGTACTAGTTGGAGGTAAGTGGTCAGCTTCAGGACCCGGCCGCTTTAACCCCGGGGAAGGACCCCCCGGTATCCATTGGATTGAAGGTTAGGCGGACCTCAAAGTCAGCCTGGACGAAGTAGAAAAAATTCTTGATCCTAATCGAACTCCGATCCCTCAGTCGTCCAGCCCCTAGCTAGTCACTATACCGTCTGAGCTATCCCGGCTCCGCAATACGATATACAACCTAATTAAAGCAAACAAATTGTACTAGTATTCTGCATTACGTTTCATGGAAATAAAATAAATTATAATGGTACCACGGTTGAATAAATAGGGTTTACGATACTGTGTCACCTACTTTCTTGTTTCCGCTCAGAGGTCAAGACTGCGGACTGTGCTCAGGATCTTGGAAATGTCTGCTCCAAAACCACACACTCCTAGAGTATACCTATTTTTCAGACTGTTAACTTGCTGTTTTGAACATTTCACTTGTCCCGATGCCCATATAAATCCACTGCTATAATGCTGATCCCAATATAGATTATCACAATCCATAAGTTATTTTTCTATGCAGATATGCAGTGCGAAATATTCACCATATCGAAAACGTGATATAAACTAATGGGATTCAATAAACTTGCACTGATTTCTGTTTACTTTGGCTCTGTCATGTTCTTAAGAAATGTGACAGTTTAATTTTGGCTTCATGTAAACTGATCGGTACGCAAACAAACAAAAATTCCGTGGCCTCTAGTCCGCAAGCGAACTATACCGACCGCGCGACCGCGGCTTGTCGGCGAAGTTAGTGCAAACTTTAGCGAAGAGGGTGTCGCGTGGTCAGCGCAACGGATCACCAAGGCCGTTAATCTTGGTTATCTGGACCGGAGCTGCTATTTCCTTGAAATAGCTCCTCAATTAACCTCACGAGGCTGAGTGGACCCCGTTCCAGACCCACTACTTCTCAGAAAATCTGGTAGCGCCGGTAGTCGCTTCCGGGACCTCTGGATCTGTAGCCAGGAACTCTGTCCACTAGACCACAGAGGCGGTCTCGCACCCAAATAGAATTCGTAGTACAATTTTCAGTGCGGATCCCTCCACCACCCCAATACAAAATGTTATCTGAATCTGTCGAATATATCCTGGGATGTACAGAACTAGGCTTTTTTTTTTGGACTCTATCCATCGTCTGGTATCGCAACGTTTCGGAGATTGGATCTGTCTCCATCCTCAGGTGGATGGGGCAGGATAAACCTACTAAGTTGGGCTCGTTAGAAAGAGATAATGTCAATCACTGCACGAGACTAGCTCTTTCTAACGAGCCCAATTGAGTAGGTTTATCCTGCCCCATCCACTTGAGGACGGAGACAGATCCAGTCTCAGAAACGTTGTGCTTTTTTGTCTTCTATATACCAGACGATGGATAGAGTCCAAAATAAGCCTAAGAGTTCTGTACAGCATACACCATCGTCAGAATCCTTTCAAGTCTATAACCTGGAATGGATATTCAGGCAATTCGCCCTCCACGTCATGCGTTCCTCTTATATACTCTACGGAAACAATGCATAGTTGCGGTCTAGTACACTATGAAAACACAAGTTTTAAGCATACTTTAAAAATTCCGTATAGACGGACTCTGAAATCATGTGACACAATGCAGGCGTAGAATGACAATAAGTAAACCCAAAGCCTTCCTTCGCATACAAACTCTCACTTAAATCTCAAGTGCTGAGAGGAACAACGCGCTAAACTATGGCTGTTGCTTGCTAGGAGATTAAAACAAAGCCAGAGCCTTCCTAAACTCAGGGCTCTTTATAGTCTCACTTCAGGCCATAACCGTACATCGCCACCACAAACCTAACAGGAAAAATATTTTCAGCGTAAGGCTGCTTTCACTATAGGAAATGTGCACGTTTCTGACCCTACTTCACACCATTATGCAATTTAGCTTCTAGTTGATGCGATGACGATGTATCAACTACAAATAATACTTCAAGAGCTGAAGTAGTTACAGAGTCGGCCAAGAAATTCCTTGTACATTTAAAGATTTTGATGAAATTTGGTATGATTAATTCTTGAACCATTTAAAACCAGGTTTCCAGCTGTGTAGGTTACGTGTATATGGGATCGACTGGTAAAACCATTTTAATTGATGACTGAACGAAAGGTATGAACGGAAGCGGTCGATGCCTATTCTGAGACACTGCACTGACTTCTTGCCTCCAGGAAATTAATCAAACCTTACTTAGGACAGCTGGCCTCCAGGCATAGATTCGAACCCCAGACATCCAAAATACGAGGAATATTCGGAAAGTTATCTCCGTTTATTTTAGGTAAGTAATGCAGGAGCGGGGGAAAGCTCGAGCATTGACGGTAGCGTCACATGACTCTGCCTTGTAAACCACCTCATAACTGGTCACCTAGTGTTTGTTCTTGTCTTTACAGAGTGAATTATGTGCCATGCGATTCATAGTACGGCCAGCTGCAAAATTCGTGCTGTTATCCGCTTTCTTCACAATAAAACATGAATGCTGCGGAAATTCATCGTAAATTATGCGCGGTTTATAGCCAAAATGTAATGAGTGAAGGAGCTGTAAGACATTGGTGCAGAATGTTCAAAGATGAGCGGATGAACAAATGTTCGCAAAGAAGAGCGAAGTGGTCGGCCATCTGTAGCGAGTGATGATCTTTTCCACAAATTTCAAGCACTCTTCTCTACGAGATTATTACAGTTAAGCTAGGCTATCACAAGTTTTGCTCAAGATGGGTTCCGAAAATGCTCACTGGTGCGTATAAAACGCAGAAAATGGCTTCCGCTTTGATTTTTAGAGCAATACCACGAAGATGACGATGAATTTCTCAATCGCATCGTACGAGTAACAAGTGATGAAACATGGGTTTCATTTGTGAATACTGAAACCAAAGAACAGTCAAAGCAGTGGTTGCACACACATTCACCAAACATGGAGAAAACTCTGAAACGCTGTCTGCCAGAAAACTGACGGAAAATGTTTTCTGGGACAGGAAAGGAGTGCTCATGGTGGAACTTATGCAACATGGGCCACAATAACGTATTGCGAAACACTAACAACTGCGTAGGGCCATTCAAAACAAAAGGCATGGAATGCTGACATCCGGTGTGGTGTTCCTCCATGACAATGCGCGTCCACATACAGCTGCTCGCATCCGAACACTCCTGTAACATTTAAACTACGAGTTGTTTTACCACTGTCCTTACAGCCCTGATCTCGCTCCGAGCGACTACCACCCGTTTACTTACATGAAGAACTGGTTGAGATCACAGCGCTTCAACAACAACGAGGAGTTGCTGGAAGGTGCCAAAACGTGGCTGAGCTTACAGGCGGCACTTCTTTGACACAGGAATACAGAAACTTATTCGCTGATACAAGTGCCCCAATTCCGGCAGTGTCTACGTTCAGAAGTAGCTCAAGTGTGCACGTATTTTTGGTATGTAATAAATCCCCCCCCCCACAATTGCTTGTTTTTCTTACAGCTCACTGGAGACTACTTTCCCAGTAGCCCTTGTACTAAGCAACTGTGTTAACTACTAAACTGCGCTGTTCGATGGCGGACCCAATAGAAGAGAGCGCTTTCAGCAGTTAACAGCCCAGGAAGTGTAAGTCGCAAATAAAGCAACAAAAGAGAATACGTTTCAAATAAACAGTGAAAAAAGAGAGAAAAATAAAGTCATTGCCAATCTTTTGCACCCCTAGGAGTAATTAGGCATAAACTTGCTTCTGTAAGTAGTTACTATAGGATTCTGACGATGGTGTATAACACACTGATATGTTGGGATTTTGGACTTTATCCATCGTCCTGGTTTTTAAGATAACAAATAAAAACACGACGTTTCGGAAACTGGATCTGTTTCCGTCCTCAGGTGAAGGAAAACACCTATTCAGTTGGGTCCCTTAGAAAGAGCTAGCCTCAATCACTGGATCGTCCAGCGATGAAGTCCAAAATCCCAATATATCAGTGTTGCTTCTGTAAGGCATTCCACACGTTTGGGGTTGTCTGAAAATTTCAAACTCCGTATAGGCTTCCGCAATGCGAAAATAAACATCTTTTGCTCTTCAGTCCCACTTCATCCTAAAACTCACCAACGTTGTAACATATTTTAAACAAGATTCGAAAACATGTGCAACCGGACGCCCATTCGGTTGTCTTCACGTGAGCGGAACGCACCGAGCGGAAGTCACGTCGGAATCCGAAGGCCACTGCAGGTCCCACTACACGGTGAGCTGTCGATGTTTACCTGTTGTGTGACACTGCTCTGTCTGAGAGGTTAACCGGAGAAGAAACTGAGGTCCACTCCCCAAATTTTCACACAAAAAAAAAATATAGAAACAGCGAAAAATATCAACGACACTGGAACAAAAGCGAATAAGACCACGGACGCCGAAAACGATTGGAGTGCTATTAATTAATTATTAAAGTTATTTTCACCTTCTCTCTTCACATCTTGTACACCTTTACTTAATTTGTTAATATATTTTGGAGGTATGAACGCGTTGAATGTACAAAGAGAATATGTCAGCCTCGCGAGACGGTGTCGGTAAAACAAATGGCCGCTGACTTAAAGCAGATGGCGACGTAACGCGCATGGGTTAGGTGCTTAAAAGCTGACAGTGGCTCACGAAGATTCAAAGCAGGAACGTTTTGAAAGAGAATTTGTGATATACTGTTTTGCGAGGAACTGAACCATGACTAATGAACTGCGAATTACGGGGACAGCACTAATCAGGTCAAATACAGTTTGAAGTCAGTACAATCTCAACTGGCCAAAAATCCCACGAATACGAATACGTATTTGCAAAATTACCATTCAGAAACAAGTCTAGACAATGACGGACAGCGGTCTGCGGATAACTGGAAGATGATCAGATGTTCCCATTCTAGCTACAGTGGCGTCCTACAAACCTATGTTATGGAATTTGATACTCTGAGGAATTTTGGCGTCTTTCTGTCAACCGCACTTTCCAGTAATGCAAAATGACAGCCTTCGGATTCGAGCAGCGCCACTGAATTTCAAATACTGAAATTCTGTACGATGACATTCACAACAAAATGTCTGAAGCTGCTTTAATCAGAAATGGAAAATAAGAAAGAAGGAAAATAGTTATCAATTTCATGCCAACTGAAAAATAACTGGTAACATATACGAATACAGTGAAAATATGCACACGTGAGAGCGTACCCTACGTACACCTTGCTTTAAGATTAAGAAACTCCGCTTCTTGCACTATGGTGTGCGTTTATGGACTGAGTATAATTCTCAAAATAAATAGCAGTTATTCTCCATAACACCATTCACCAATTGGTTTTGTAACGGAGACGCAGTGTGTTTTCTGTGAGGAAGAAACTGAATTTTTAAATGTTCCTCAGATGAACGGCAGGAGTCTCATGATTAAGGCAGTTCGCATTTCACAGTTACATAGGTGACAATATCGCAAATAAGGGACCCATGTTCGAGCTTCAGTCGCTTACAGATGAGTACATCTGCAGGGCACGACAGCCACTGCCTGAGTTAAGTTACTAGCATTCCTATTTTGAGCTTCCGAGGTCCTGGTTTCGTACATCGGCCCGGATCCGGATGCGCTGAAGGAAGGTTTTCGTTATTCTCTACAGACCCTCCGTGCAAATATGAAACAGTACCTAGAAATAAGACGCGGCCACTTCCACTAAGAACAGTCGTTAAATAACTCAAGAATCAATTAATCACATCATGGTATAAGCAGGTTTACATGAATTGTGAACCCGGAGATGCAGCCAAGAAAGATCCTTAAAATAGGGCTTGCAATATATGACACAATACAAAATACCCGAATAATGAACGCACAGACGCGAATAGCTCCTGTAGTTGAATGACCGACGGCACACGTCAACATCTTAATATCTACAGCCAAGTTAGCTTGTGGCCGCGCCATAGCTCAAGCGGTTAGTCGCTGGCCTCCCACCGCGGCGGCCCGGGTTCGATCCCGGGTCTGGTCAAGTGGGATTTGTGGTGGACAAAGTGGCGCTGGGGCAGGTTTTCTCCGAGTACTTCCGTTTCCCCTGCCAATCTTCATTCCACCAATTGCTGCACAATC
>NW_019725425.1:339267-347844 GCF_002891405.2 Cryptotermes secundus
AAACGTTGACGTCTTTGGACCAAAAACTCTGTTGATGAAACATATCTTATACTGAACTAATTTAGCTCTTACTAGTATCACTATTTTTATTAATTTCGTTATTATTATTATTATTATTCATTAAATATTTGTTTCTATTGCACTTCTAAATAACACTTAGTTTTATGATAATGGAATTATTATTATTATTGTTATTATTATCATTTATTAGCTTGTTTGTTTACTTTTCTTCATAAATTGCCTGTAACTTATTTTTGACTTACAATGTGTTTGTCTAATGTTTGTATAATTTACACGTAATTACTTTCATCTAGAATGTGCTAAGTCTGTAATTGGCCTTGCGGCTGTTGACTTGGCACATAAATAATAAAGAATTGAATTGAATTGAATTATTATTATTATTATTATTATATGTGCAATTCTATTTGTTTGTTTACGTAATATATTTAATTATATAACGTTCACGAGTCTGTACGAAAGAACCACTTTTACTCGTGTTTGGATTACCAAGTACTAATTATGAAACGCCAGCATTCAGGTATGGCACTCCCACCGATTTCTTATTCATTTAGACTTTTCTTGGAACAAAAATAGTTGTTGTCCTATGAGACCAAGCTGCAGTCACAAGAGCGATCTATGAAGAGGGCCGGTCCTATGGAAGAGTGAGTGATGGCTCAAGATTTTATGAACTCATACCTTTATTTTTCCTTAGTGGCGTGGGACTCAGTCCACTTGGTGCTGCAACCACTGCTAACCTATTGTACCAGTCCCAGATGAGAGGTGAAGGTGACTGTAGAACAATTGGTGGAATGAAGATTGGCAGGGGAAACCGAGGTACTCGGAGAAAAACTGTCCCAGCGCCACTTTGTCCACCACAAATCCCACGTGACCAGACCCGGGCTCGAACCCGTGCCGCCGCGGTGGTAAGCCAGCGACGAACCGCTTGAGCTATGGCGCGGCCCTCACTCGTGCCTTCCCCCTAATAATTGTAAGAATTGTAAATACTGACCAATGAAAGGGAATACAATAGCAAAAGAAAAACGAGGTAGTGTCAATTATAAAGTGAAAGCAGTATAAATTCATTCAATTTGTGCAGGAATTGTGCCGAAGGAACACGCATTCTGAATCCGCAGTTTGTAGCAGGCCAAGACATAATGGCAACAACTACCGGCAGCTCTTGGAAATACCGAGGTGTGTGGTTTTTCTGAGGAAACAAACACAAGTGGGAGGTACCCCCCCCCCAATTTAATATACTGCTGAGTTGTGTTCCGGGGCACCATTCACTTGAACGTGACACCATACAGTCTAGAACATGGATTCTCAGTCTTTTTACCGCAATGACCCAATTTTCATAGATCGTTAAACTCACGACACAAAGCCAAGAAAAATAAAATAAAACCACATACGTTCATACATTTATGAAAAAAAAATACACTAAAATGCAATACTTATTTAGATTTTGCTACGAACCTTTTTATTAAAAATCTGAAAGCGTAACAATGTGGAAATTAAAAACTCAAAATTTCGCTTGTTTTGCTGCGGCAGGTTTCCTGATTCTTGTGACTACTTTAAGAAAGCGCACTTCGCAGATGGTTCTCCACATTCTCTTTACAACATGTCACGTGGTTATAAAGAGAAATGGAATGAAGCAGAAAATGAACTGCGCAATGCACACGGAGCAGAATATGCAGCGATGTAGTCCTAAAGGTAGTGCAGGGGCTCTAACAATAATTCTTGGATTCTGTCTGGCATGTGGACAAGGAAAAGGGATCGAGACCATGTGGCAACAACAAAAATTAATATTCGGACCGCAACTGTAGAGACCAACGCATGAGAGACGCTAAACTTATGGATAATCACTAATCACGATAAATGCAATATATACACATTACACAAAATGCAGACATCCAGTCCGATTACACCGCTAAAAGTAACTGAACAATAAGAACTTCATACGCAGTGAAATCTGGATATTAGTTTCTTTTCCACGCGTTATCGCGTTTATCACTTTTATTATGATTCACTTATTGAAGTGAAAAAGTCATTTTGTTAAGTCACGTGTATGAAGTGACCATAGACGTGGTTTGGATTGGTGATTCGATTTAATGCACACTTTGATATAGTGTGTGCCCACGCTTTACAGTTCACTGTTACACACACACACACTAGTGTCCACAACCACGTATTCGCAACCGTTACCTGGTAGCGGCTTTCAACAGTGGATGTTCCTCTTACTCTGGGTTCCCGCAATATCCCCGTGCCACAGCTACCAGCTTCTAACAGCAGCAGCTCACAAGGACTGAACCGCAGCTGTCCTAACTCACTCACTCACTCGCTCACTCACCAACCAACTCGCTCCACTGCACTAACTCAACTCTCAGAGTCAGAGTTACTTTACTAGTGGGAGTTTGCCGCCAATCATTTCGTCTTGGCGCCAAGCCCCTTGAGGATCATGATCAGAGATTCTTCTTTCAAAAGAACCCTTGAGGTCAAAGTACTTATGTAACATCATCTCTGACGAGAGGATGAGTTTCTCTTATGAACACTCGTGGCCTTGTCAAGTATAAGCATCGCACATAGCGCCCTATTAAGTCCTCTGTTAAGCCCAGGATTAACAAAGCATATCATGCCTCTCGTACTTATTCTATGCTACAACGCCAACTTATTCACTTGAAGTTTAAGCCTTTTAAATGTTCTATGTCTTGTCTTATACTGCAAACATGTTCATTCTCATAACTTTATATGACTGCTGCTTGTTGCCCGCACAATTTTATTATATAACCGTATATATACAGAAGGCTTAAACAGTGTATAAATCTCGGACCGGTGTGCGCCTTGGAAAATCTGCAATGGTGCGGTGAACCAATTTTAGGTGGTAAGTGTCTGCCTCTAATTCCTATGCGAAGCAAGCATAAGTCATTATTGATATAATCAATGCTTTACAGGTGGTTTCTTATATGTTGGCTCTTAAACCCTCATTTCTGAATACGGAGTAGATTCTAATAAATGTTCTGAAGGTCTTGGCTTCAATAATTTCTATGTGCAGTCTCCATGTAATCCTCTTAATGAAGATTACACAGAGATATTTTATGTGACTGCCGAAATGAATATTCCGTCCACTGAATACAAGACGAGATTCGGGATGACCTAAGCCTATGAGAAAAGTACATGGTCTGAGTTTTAGCTTCATTGATTTTTATGTTCCAGCGCTCACGCCGTGTCTCAATACCACTGAGGCCTCGCTGCAGCTTTCTGATAACATAATGCTCTTTGCTGTCTGTCACATACAAGTACTGTATATATAGGTGCCATCAGCAAAGAGATCTGGATAGACATCAAGTGTTTGGGGCATATCATTTATATTATATATGTATATATATATATATACGTATATACTGTACAGTGTGAGGGACAGGACGGAACCTTGTGACACCCCTGCTTGAATATCCCTTGCCATGTTGTATCACAGGCTTTTTCAATATCCAAGAATACAGTAGCTGTATATGTTACTGTTGAAATTTAAGGTGACGTGGTCTGTAAGCCTCATACATTGATGTGTCGTGCTGTGAGGAGCACGAAAATGAAACTGCCTTGCATTAAGCAGGCTTCTTTCTTTAATGCGCCTCTGGACTATTTTCAGAACTTCCTCGATCAGCTTGCTTGTTGAGAACTAGAGGCTAATCAGTCGTAAATTCTGGGCAAATTTTGGGTATTCACCGGGTTTCGGTAACGTTATAACTTTTCCTTCGTTCCAAAACTTTGGAAAACGTGACAGCCGAAGGAAGTGATTAAATAAATGTGTCAGATGTAGAGTGATCTTCTTGGAAGATGCCTGAGGCATTCGTTTGCAATGCCATGAAGTCAACAAGCCTTTCTCAATTTCAGTGTATTTTCTAATTTCTGCATGTTACAAGGCCATACTTTTCCAACTGGGTACCGTCTACAGATTGGTGCAGAGCTTGGAGTACAGTCTCCACCCGTCGCTCATGGTGAATTCGGCCGGTCGAGTGATATAGCCTCCGTGTGAACCACATATAAAACATAACTTCCAACAGTACTTCCACTGTAGCACGGGGGTCGCTGCCTAGCAACGGGTCTACATGTCAATATATTTGAATCCCCAACGTTCAGATACACGTGTCTAGAAGATAGGTACAAGCGTTTGTGGGAAGAAACCTATTGCCTCATTATTCAGGCACTTCTACCTTCAAGATGGAGGCAGTAAGCTTCTACGAAACGTCGGTACCTATGGTGTCATATCCCAGATAACAAGTAATCTTGTTCACCGTCGTGAGAATCCCAAAATCCTTGTTTTATCTTAACTTTGTACGTACGTTATTTGGATGTTTCAAAATCCCCTTAGTTTTGAATATCAAATGAGGCAAATTCCAGGAATTCTACAAATTTACCGGAAGGCCTTGATCTTTGCGCCTTAAGCATATCAAATGTACGCACTGCGACCTGGCGATTGCATGTTGGGAATATTCTCTCCCGTGTTATAGGTGGTTCGAGTCTGAACACGAAAACACAATGTGGAACAAAAATAGCAGGTAATCAATACATTTCCAGGGCTAGAAATGCTGTAGCCAACGTCAGGGGAAATCCCATTAGCAGTAACGGTTCTTATGACAAGTCTGATAATGTGGCAATATGTACAAAACTGCACAGACACATACACAAAATACTTGTTCGGAAAGATGGCGATTGTGTTAAAGTGATCCAGAAAAATATAAATTAAGTATGTGATTAATTTAAGACCGTATTTGTGTTTCGAATATACCACCGTTCGCTGCTCATTCATAGGTCTTTGCATCAACACTGTGTCCTAAATTCCAACCAAATTCTACTGACTTTTTATAGCACAATAAAATCAAACGCAAGTCGATTCCTGGTTTCGGGCCTATCGTTTCATAAACTTCGAGTTCTCGACATTCTGCAATTAAAACCACATGTCCACACACATCACGCAAGGTTACTGTTGGTCACACGATCCATAATTTACATACTGCCATAAAACGCAGCCAGTTTCAAGCCGATTATGAGGTCCAATCCAATTTAAATTAATAACGGAAAGACCATAGGTTCAAATAACCCACCCCCACCACATTTTTATGTTTAAACTGTATTATAAACCCAACAGCTTACTCGTACCCTAGTACTCATTTGTGTGTAGAAAACATTTCCAAAACTATTCTGTCTAAACGAAGAAGCACACAAGTTCTAAGGTTCTGACGGCAATGACTGCGCAGATGGTGGTTCTGACACTTTATATTCGCGTAGGTGAACACTAAGGTTTCGGGGATCATGCCGTCTCCAGAGGCAACACACTTCTCCGAAACGTTAATATCCATGAACAAGACTACATCACAAGCCGCATGACCATAAACTGAAATAAATACCTGTAGAATAAACTTCAAAACTGTAGTACTGCATATTGCTTGCAAAGGCAAAGGTAAAGCTATCCCTGTAACAGGCCGTGGAGGCCCATAGGGTTGTGAGAGGCCGAGGCTCCCATATTTTCTACAGAATCGGCTCACAGATGGCGGTGAGGTTGTCAGCCTTACGCGCCGGCCGCCCTTACCCCCCAAGAATATTCCTGGTATTCATTTCTGTTAAGAGGCTGAGTCGACCCCAGGGCCTTAGTGCGGCTTGAAGGATTAGGTAAATTGAAAAATCCACCTCATAGGGATTCGAAGCCGCGACCTTCCGGCTTGTAGCACAGCGCCTCAACCAACTACGCTGAGTGCCCCCGCATATTGCTTGTACGGGTGCGAAACTCGGTCCCTCATCCAACGGGAAGAAAATAATTGGGTGATTCAAAACAGGAAGTAGAGGAGAATATGTGGATCTACAAGAAAGGAAGTGAAAGCAGCCTTGAGAAAATTACATAACGAGGAGCTTCAAAATTTGTATTCTTCGACAATCATTAAATTATGATTAAATCAAGGAAAATGAAATGGCATAGCTGCTCAAAACTGTGAAGCCAGAGAAATAGCCGTTGCTAGCGAATGGCTCTGAAACAATATTCGTTATTCATGGATGTCCTTTGCTACTCCCTTTACAATTACGTCCAAACAACCAAACAACACACGATCTAAGAGGTGACATAGCACTTTGTAAATCTTTCCAGACACTAAGAAATATTTTCCCGTTCCAGTATATTCTCCTTTTCATTGAAAAATAAACCCCCAGTTTGCTTCCTGTGTTCCTTATATCGCTAGTGACTACTCGTTATTTCATCTAGTTCCGTATGTGCAACCATGGCTTATCTCTTGAATGGGGACGCTTGACAACGTATTCATTACGTCATACACTGTATATTTTCCGCGTGTATTGTTCAGGAGTTCACGTGCTTTATGTTCCCCTACAAGAAGGTCTTCTGACATGCAATCTGTAAAGACTCGACTACGGCGTACGGTTTGGAAGCCTCTGACACAAATCCATTGGGAGGGCTTCCCTGCGTGCTCCTTTTTGAATGTTCAGAACAACCGTGTCGTTTTCCTTGTAGTTACTGGACGATGGCCCGTTTATGCGTTGTGTTCGTATTTACCGAATTTGGGTGGTCATACTGCTGTAGGCCTATGTTTTGAATTCAAGATGTCGCAGTCGATCTGCCCTCTCCTCTGGAGAACGTGACGTTTTGCCGTGGTGCATCGGTAATTCTGTGGACCGCTGATGCCATGAGTTCAATGGGTCTTATGTGCTCAGTGTAGATTTGTACGTTCTTTTCGTCTTCAAAGGCAGAACTTGCGACTCTACTACACAGTATCAATTTATGTAAACTAAAAGTCCTTTGTTATGGGTGTTTGGTGTGTCTGGAGAATCTCGTTGTATTCTTCTGCCTACTTCGACAATAAGATATTTAACTTTAGAAAATCATGGGGTATCTGTGACGTGAGCTTCCTGCACGTTATTTTCTACAGTTTGTAAGAAACAGAGCCTGGCATTTATGTGTGTGCACTGTAACCCTTCACGCCGACAGCCATTCCTTAGGTTGTCGATATACTGTAATCTGTATATTGCGTATTTGCTGAATGCCAATACTGCACTGTCGTGTTCGCACTGTGAAAACAGTATTCCTGGATATTCCAGGAAAGCAAAACTACAGAGGCTGTACAGCAAGAGCGCAAGGCCTTATCGTTGTGGGACTCATGCGGAGATATGCTACCATGAAGCAAATCCGCTTTTAGTGTTGACCCTGATGTATTTACTTATAAGAAGTGAGTGCATTACATGCAGCATGGAACCCGGAAATTCCGCACTGTTTAGCTTAGATATACCCTTGATTCAGGGAATTTCTACGGATATTTGTATATATACAAAGCTGTCAGTAGTTAATGTTTTGGTTGGACAAATCTATGATTCGCACCAGCTGCAGTAGCCGTTGCCCGCTACCGGCGTCGAAGCAGCCGCACTTTCTCGCAATGGCGCAATTTCCCTTCCCTTTCACGCAGGACAAAGGCAACAAGAAAGAAACTGAACTGTACGTACACGTCGTATTACCATATAAAAGCTATCACACATAGTCAATCGTTGCACTTGGTATGGAGCTCAAGCAAAGTCTTGGAAAACATACACTAAGCGCGTGGCCTCAGACACTTTACTACCCCTAACTGAGCCCCCAGGGAACATGGAAAAAAGGTACAGCTATCCCTGCAACAGGCCGTGAAGGTCCATAGGGCTTTTAGCGTACCTTAAAACAGCATATTCAAAACATAAACATATCGCTGAAACATGTTCTTCTGTCCACGCAACATTCTTCCTACAGCACGGTGTCTAAGATGCAGAGAAACACTCCAGAGGAACGCAGCAATCACGAGACAAATAACTTTGTCGGAGGCTCTCCTGAAGTCCTATTTGCCCATGGGTCTCTTTCAACAGAACTTACATTGAATACTGCCACCTTCTGGGATATAGCGCCGTGTAGTCCGTATATGAACCGACATTCCTCCGAAACGCCGGTTCATATGCGGGACTACAAGGCGCCATATCCCAGATGATGGCAATTTGCATAACTACCGCTGTGAGCACCTCAAATCCTACAGAATTTACCCTACTTTCTTGTTCAAATATTTTCTGACTTACTGATAATACGAAACAGACGTGGAACCTAGACCGAAACCAGTAAATCATATCTGACTGCAACTAAGAAGGAATGACGTTACACAGTCACAATGACGCAAGAGTAGGGACTCCCGAGATGTTATCCTTCATACGCGCTTCAAATATGAGAAGGCATCCTTCTGCTTTAATGAAACGTATCCAAAATCACGAAAGCACACAACGTCAACATCAATTATTCTGCCTTTCAAATCCACAGTAAATATATCTCAGTTAAAGTATCACCACCACCATCATCAATGCCACAGTCGTAATAATAATAATTCAATTTATTAATATATATGCTGAGCCAACAGCCGCAAGGCCAGTTACAGACACAGCACATTGTAGATAAAAGTAGTTACATACTGGACAGACACACATAAAGTCAGAGACCAATTAAAGGTAAACACTGGAGGAAAAACACATTAATGCATATAAGGAAACAAAGTAGTAGTAGTAGTAGTAGTAGTAGTA
>NW_019725425.1:347862-368938 GCF_002891405.2 Cryptotermes secundus
CAATTCGTGTTTATTTACATGCAAACTTAACAGCACAGAGGCCAATTACAAAGTTAGCGCGAATAATAATAATAAATAATAATAATAATAATAACAACAACTTCATGTCCTCGGTTCCAAATTGGCTTTTAATATTCACGTGCCCGAACTGTGTCAAGAATACAGTATATTTGTTATTTTCTTTACACACTAAAACAGTTTTATGACATTGCATATATCAACACGAACACGTTCTGTACGGCTGGAAGCACTTCCTCAGTTATAAACCTTGAAGTCGTTGCACCGCGGTATCTGGATTTAACTGCTGCTGCTGCTGCTGCTGCTGGTGCTTCTGACCCTCCATTTGGCTGTTCTATGGTTATTAGCATCACTGTCGCCGCGTTCTGTGCCTCGGGTTTCGGTTATCAGGTCTGAACGATTTCCTGGAGAGCATTACTTATTCAATTTTTCATCAAGTTAACGATTGGAACAGAAAATTTCGAAGTTGCCCAATATCGATGTACAGGAAAGGAATATAGCTGAAACAAATGTCCCACTAAAACGATCCTTGTAAAAATATGCTGTATGACAGCTCTAACACTTCCA
This sequence comes from Cryptotermes secundus, assembly GCF_002891405.2. Classification (NCBI taxonomy): domain Eukaryota; kingdom Metazoa; phylum Arthropoda; class Insecta; order Blattodea; family Kalotermitidae; genus Cryptotermes; species Cryptotermes secundus. Next base: position 348,448 of record NW_019725425.1, read on the forward strand.
CACAGCCAGCAGCGCAAATGTATGCATAACGCTGAATGGGTTACTGGGCACAGAACTCTCAGTGCACACCGCTGTTTATCAGCTCCCATTTAACTTTTTGTTTCCTTGGCACTACAGCCCCAGTGGGCCTAGGCCTACCTCCATGAACTTCTCCGTTCACTTCGGTTTTTCTAGATCTTACACATTCGGTAGGACTCCTTGGGCGGGTGATCAGCTCGTCGCAAGGCCTCTACCTCTACCCCATTTAACTTACCTTTCTTAAATAAACTAAAGTTCCGCTGTTTTGTTATGAGAATTATACTGAACTGAATAGAAACCCGTCTCATTTCAATTCAAGGAAACTTCCACCCAAAACCTGTAAATACTGGCTACTCATATTATTCCCGTTCATACATTTTACATAGACATATTTCGAAGAAATAAAGTTCGCCCGTAATTCAGTAATTTTCAGGCATAACAAAATTGGGAAGGTACAACCCGCACTAGAGTACAAAGAACTCCAAAGGCTTCCATTGTGCGGAAGTAAACTGACAACTGACAGTCGAGGCAGGAGGGAGAGTCGTACTACGAAATCGTTTTCTTATTCCAAGCAATATAATTTGTGCGAGGGACATTTCCTTCGGAACCTTCCACAAAACAGTTAATAAAATAAGATTAGGTTTACGCAGAAGAAAACTTGTACATGTTCCAACAAAAGTCTCACTAACATCGGGGAAAATAAAATATTCCGTACAGACGACTCATTCATTACGGTTCGTTAACGCTATATGATATTAATGCTTCTAAATACAGTTTTCGATAAAACTTCGAGATTGACAGTGTTACCGAAGGTAATAATAAGCGTAATTACCGTATTCAAAGTAACAATAAGTGTGCTGAATTAAGGTAATATAATGAACTGAACGTCTTCGAATTTCACATCTTTCAGGTATAATTGCTTCCTTGCAGGGAAACAACGAAGGTTATTTTAATAATATTTTTTGCATTTTTATTGCATCAGTTCAACGAGGAGTTTGCCAAGCTCTCTTTATATGTTTTTTAATGCTAGTGGGGTGGGACTAAGTCCCTTGTACTGCGGCCACTTCTGGCCTATTGTACCAGCCCCAGATGATAGGTGAGGGTGATTGTGGAGCAATTGGTGGAATGAAGATTGGCAGGGGAAACCGAAGTACTCGGAGAAAACCTGCCCCAGCGCCACTTTGTCCACCACAAATCCCACTTGACCAGACCCGGGATCGAACCCGGGCCGCCGCGGTGGGAAGCCAGCGACTAACCGCTTGAGCTATGGCGCGGCCCTCTTTATAAGTTACTCTTAAAGCTTTTCTAAACTTGAGCACTGTCTTTAGGCACGTCGAAGGAGGAAATGTATCTACCTACCTATCTACCTACCTACTTACCTACATATTTATAGCTCTACAGCCCTTTGTTGGACCTTAGCCGAGTTTCAGTCACTTGATCTTTCACGCAGTTGGTTAAGACTCCTTGGGCCGGGGGATCAGCCAGATTCGAACTCACGATCCGTGTTTCAGCGAGCGGAAACAGTTCATGTCTTAGACCGTGCAGCCACTGTGAACGGCCGAGGGAGAAAATACAGATACCAAAATACACTTTAGTATCTTCATTTTGTTTATTTCATTTTATAAAAAGGCGAAATTATTACAACCAGTTCCGACGCGTTACAACAATCGACTAGCATACAACAAATTTCGAAAGTGGAGTTATAAATAATTCTGAAAGTTTCGGTCGTAAAATGATAAGCAGCGCATGGAAAATATCCGAATTTTGTATCCAAATTTTGCAATTTGAAAGTCAATTTTGCGAAAATATGTTCGAACAAAGTGAAATGCTGACAAAGTCAGCTCTGGAATTCGGAATTAATACGGTCCCTCTGAAAGTTCTGCGTAAATCTCCAGCGGATTGGGCCAGATGACGTTAAGTCCTACTGCAGGGCCACAGGCAACAGAGTCGCAGGCCCACAACTGACTGAACTAACCCTCCGTGGCCTGTAGTCCGCAAGCGAACTATAAGGACCGAGCGACCGCCGCTTGTCGGCGAAGTTAATGCAAACTTCAGTGGATAGAGAGTGTCACGTGGTCAGCACAGTAATATTCGGTTTTCTAGACCGAAGCCGCTGTTTCCTTGAAATGGTTCCTCAGTTATCTTCACGAGGCTGAGTGGACCCCGTTTTAGACCCACTACTCAGAAAAAATCTGGTAGTGCCGGGAATAGAACCCGGGACCTCTGGATCTGTAGTTAGGAACCCTGACCACAAGACCACGGAGGTGGTCTGAACTAACCCTACGACAGCTAAGTTATCCGGGTAACATACTCACTCGCAAAACCCTCAACCTGGTCACCAGAAGAGCAGGCGGGGAAACATATTTCATCTGACGGACCGCCTCTGTGGTCTAGTGGTCAGAGTTCCTGGCTACAGATCCAGAGGTCCGGGTTCGGTTCCCGGTGCTACCAATTTTTTTTCTTAGTAGTGGGTCTGAAACGGGGTCCACTCAGCCTCGTGAAAATAACTGAGGAACTATTTCAAGGAAATAGCGGCTTCGGTCTAGAAAACAGAAAATTATTGTGCTGACCACGTGACACCCTCTATCCGCTAAAGTTTGTACTAACTTCGCCGACAAGTTGCGGTCGCTCGGTTGGTATAGTTCGATTGCAGATTAAAACCAGGAGTTTGTTTTGTTTGTTGGATTTACGATATTAAATTTCTAGAATGTGCGATCAGAACTTCGCATTACCGACACTTTTGCATGTCTTATGCAAATTCGCAGGTACGGTATCTACCCGCACACAAATGTCATGTGCCTAGGTCACATGGTTCGTTTATCACGCTTACCAAACCGAAGGCGGAAAGCAGATTTCGACGGGCTATCAAGTTGTCTCACATCAAAAAAAAAAAAAAACATTATCTTAACAAATTTTAAACATTTTTCCACTATCTGCTATCAAACACTATTCTAGAACACTATGCCAGCACGGCATTTCAGACTGAAATTGCTGGTAGGGAATTATAAGACACAAACGTGAGATGCCCTGCGATGGCATCTTGTTCGTGTTCAGTTTAAATTGGTTAGAAGGTAAGCAGGATAAGGGCGAAGATATGTTCCACCATGCGCCTATCTTTCTTATGAGACAACGGAAGCGCGACAGGTGGATTACCAATCTCCACGACCCGTCCATTACTGAGCTCCTAGCTTCTTCCAGAAAACGACGGGGGAATATAAATTCAGGAAGTAATGGCAAGATCTAACACAGATATCCTGCAGAAGGTCCTTACTGTCTAGGGCTGGGTTCCGTTCCCGTCTCACCTCCTCCACCCACCCACCCACGGATCTTGGCCATAACCTTACTCGGAATCTGCTTATGTAGCCTAACCGTATCCTCACTTCGACCATGAAGATGGAGGCAACATGTTCCTACGAAACGGTATCCACCTATACGAATACGTCAGAACTCAGATGACCACAATCTGAACAGCGTTCTATTAGACTCGGAACGGAACTTGTGCCAATCTTTGCCACGGTAGAAGAAAAATAAGAATTTTCAGTGCTTATAAACTGACTAAATGAATGTAAAGGTCTAAGCAGAACATTGTCCCTTGGGCGAAATCCCAATTCCTGTCGATTTCTTAATCTAAATTTAAACCTCACTCACCTTCACCGGTAAACAGTGGGATAAATGTACTTCCACTTTATTACGGACGTCCCAGCCTCCCTCAATAAATGTACAAACCTTCTCACATCACCACCCACTTCATCAGCCACAGCGCGGCCGGTACGATGCCAATCTCAAGCGGCAAATTTGAACACGGTTCTCGCACTTTGCGAAAATTCCTTGAAATTCAACGGGGAATAATTCATTTCGATTCGTGAATCTTTACAACCTCTTTAGCCTACTTTCCTAAAGTAGTGTGTCTGTTCATCCCCCAAACTTCTGAATACCTGAATTTGGTATGTATATCACGGCACCTGGGCCCATCTCACCAGAGTACTTTTATTTACTGTTAGCGGGGTGGGACTAAGTCCCTTGTACTGCGGCCACTTCTGGCCTATTGTAGCAGCTCCAGATGATAGGTGAGGGTGATTGTGGAGCAACTGGTGGAATGAAGATTGGCAGGGGAAACCGAAGTACTCGGAGAAAACCTGCCCCAGCGCCACTTTGTCCACCACAAATACCACTTGACCAGACCCGGAATCGAACCCGGACCGCCGCGGTGGGAAGCCAGCAACTAACTGCTTGAGCTATGGCGCGGCCCTAACCAGAGTACTTAATAAATCCCTCCTATCAGTCTATGTATCTGTATGTTCAACCCTCCTATCGTTGCTAGGCAAAGGCTCAGTAAACACGTTCCCGCAGCAACGAATACATGCAATAAACAACTTGTTGCAAGCATCGTTCTCTATTCGGGCCGTGCCGTAACAAAGGAAAAGTATGCGATTAGTTCTTCCCTGAACTTCTTGTTTCTTTCTCTTTATCCCTCTCATACTATTATCTCACTTCCTTACGTCTCCTTTTAAACAGTGAATTAAGTTAACGCATTTTTCCTTCGGATGACACAGTTTTGAACGCAGAGCTGCCACTTGTGTTAGGTACACGAAAAATGCTACGGTGTGAGAATGATATACATAGTCACAAACTGCCTCCTCTTTCTTACTTACTTACTTAAGCGGCCTCCGTAGTCTAGGGGTAATGCTCCCCCCTCATGACTCAAGGTACGCGGGTTCAAACCCGGCGGAGGTCGTGGGGACTTTAAGCCGTGGGTCCCGTGTCGTAGATTTACGGCACGTAAAAGATCCTCATGTCTCTAGCAGACCTCTGATCAAAATTAGGCAACAAGTTTCCCGCCCAAGTAGTTTTCAATGCCTCTGGTAGATGGGAGAAATAACAGGAACCGAGGGCCGACCTCGTTGGCTGAACGGGGCTGATAGCACGCACCAGCACCGGTAGGGTATGGCGACAGTAGCAATTAAAGGGGGACGCACAATGTACCAATAACTGGTCTAAGTGCATGGGGAAAACCCATCCCCTCTAATAATAATAATAATAATAATAATAATAACTTACTTACTTACTTATGGAGCTGGGCCCTTCTTGAAGAGCCGCCAAATGTGCAGCTACTCAAGAATTTTCCAGCATTTTATGGATCCTGAAGATTCATTATCGTGTTCACAAGAACCCTCCAGAGCCAGATCAATCCAATCCATACCATCTCATCCTATCTCTCTAAGATCCATTTTAATATTGTCCATCCACCTATGCCTTTGCATCCCAGTGGTCTCTTTCCTTCCGGCTTTCCCACCAATATCCTATATGCATTCATCTTCTCCCCATTCGTGCTACATGCACTGCCCACCTCATCTTCCTTGACTTGTCTCCTCTTACATATGTATATACGAGCAGAAGATTGCGGGCACTGGAGGATCTTTCCCTGGCAGCAAATGTAGATGTGCCATTTATTACAGAGACTATAATTTAAATTTACGCCCCCTATATGTGTCAGTGAATATTAATTAGACACAGATATATACATGTATTTAGATGTGGGTAATGTCGGTCACAGTAGCCGCGCGGTCTACGGCATGCATGAACTGTCTTAGCTCGCTAGGACGCTGGGATCGTGGGTTCAAACCCACTCAAGGCGTGGATGTTTGGTGTGTGTATGCGTTTATTTCGTGTTTGTGTTGTCCTGTGTTTAGGTAGAGGCCTTGCGACGGACTGATCACTGGTCCAAGGAGTCCTACCGTCTGTGTAAAAATTATTATGGAACTGAATAAGAGGTCATGGCCCCGAATGGGCTAGACGAGCCATTGAAAAAAATGTGATATCACGGCGCTCAGAATATATTCCGGCCAGAGAATAAGTTTCAGCCATTTTTACCCAACTGAACGAATAATTTACCAGCATCACGGAACATGACAGTCCTTAAATACGTGATGGTTTCTCATCTGGTAAAGTAATTCTCCTGTATCATATAACCCTGTTCAGAAGTCTGCCACTTGGTCCTATAACGGGACAGTTTAATCCAGACAAAATCCTCGTACAGAATTCTTCTAAGATCCGTTTTAATATCATCCCCACATTAAAGCACGAAGGAAATGTAATTCATTTGTGTAATATAATCGAAATCATTATAAAATGAATTGACAACACCGTCCAGTGTGACTGAATACACAACGAAAGGACATACAACTTGACAATACAAATCCTTAGCGAAGCATATAAAAAGGGGAAAACAACGATGCCCGGACCTCAGTTGATCGCAAAGAACACCACATTCTCCCGTTTTGACAGAAGAGGCATAGAGACACAAACCTCAGCGGTTCAAGATTTCAAATATTAAGAACATTATTAATAACATATTAATTTAAAACACATTTTAAGTTTAACAATTAAAAATCTTTATGCAGAGGTTTATGTATTATGATCTATGTAATAGTTCCTTCGTATGTTGTTATTGCCTTCTGAAGATGGTCACAACTGAGCGAAACATGTAAAGGCACTATATAAACAAATATATACAGAGTCACACTGGACACTGTTGTCAAATCATTTTATAATAATTATCTATTGTGACGGACCAGAACGAATAAAGTTAAAAATAATCGAAATCCTTCTATTATCTGAAATAATCCACATCTCGTGCATTTCTTTTAAAAGTGTCACTGCCAAGCATCGGGAATAGATTTACCTTGGTTCTAAAACTGAACTGGTTTCATTATATCAGAACCCGCACTTTCACAGCAGGTCTGTGTTCTTCTAAGAAAATCGGACATTTGTTAGGTTCCTTCTTCTTCGTTTGCGTAAATAATTCGGAAAGACTGAATTTATAGGAAATGACATGTGATGACTCGTGCCAACTGTGTGCATGGAGTAGCTTAACCTCGCTCAGTTAATTTTAACTGCGCAGCCACAACGATTCGAGCAAACAGTCGTCCGGCCCGATATCAAACAGCCGCTACCACAGTGCAAAATTACGCACAAGTTACATCAGTGAAGGTTTAGTGCCACACGGTGGTGACTGCCGTGTCTTACTGACCTGCATAAAATCTGGATCGCAAAGCTTGAGCGCAGGAGACGTGAGGCAACGTGGCGGGATTGTGTTTACACGCGTCTGCGCCTTCGGCTTCCATAGAAGGAGAGGAATTTCTCGAGTAGCTGTGCGACTGTTAGCTTCTCAACAAGGACTCCGCTTCTAGGAGTTAGGTGAGCCGAGACAGATACATCCACAGTAAAACGTCTATGTATAAGACAGTCCGTCAATAATGCAACAAATTGTTCCTTTTTCCTCCACTTGTACTTTAATACAACATGTTTCGGCCTTAGATGGCCATCTTCATGTGTCTTAATACATCAGAACTGCTACGCTGCATTAATATGCGGTAAAATCACAAGCTGTAGTCCACTTAACAAAATAAAATAAACACGCACAAGCAAGGGACATGTTACAGACTGCAGACGTGACAGAACAACGGGCTAACGAACATAAAAACATGGAGAGAAACAGACAGTTCTAAACAAATGGATGGTACCCCTTGTGAGGTGGAAGAGAATTTCACAAAAGTGACGAAAATTGAAATTTTAATGAATTTTATTTTATTAAGTGAACTACCACGTGTGATTTTACCGCATATTAATGCAGTATAGCAGTTTTTATATATTAAGGCTCATATTAGGCTTATTTTAGACTCAAGTCATCGTCTGGTATATAGAATACAAAAGACCACAACGTTTCGGAGACTGGATCTGTCTGTCCTCAGGTGGATGGGGCAGGATAAACCTACTCAGTTGGGCCCGTTAGAAACAGCTAATGTCAATCACTGGACGAGACTAGCTCTTTCTAACGGGCCCTACTGAGTAGGTTTATCCTGCCCCATCCACCTGAGGACGGAGACAGATCCAGTCTCCGAAACGTTGTGCTTTTTGTCTTCTATATACCAGACGATGGATAGAGTCCAAAATAAGCCTAAGAGTTCTGTACAGCATACACCATCGTCAGAAACCTTTCAAGTCTATTCACCTGAAGATGGCCATCTAAGGCCGAAACATGTGTTAATAGTGTAAGTGGAAGGAAAAGGAACAATATGTTGCATTACTGACAGACTGTACTATACACAGACGTTTTAATATGGCTTGCAACAGGATGCTTAAATACAGAATCCACAGCAGACTTCCCTGTTGGGGGCAGGACCCAATGCTACTATCACGTCTCTTCCTTTCATACCTCGCTCAGTCAATAAGCTCAACTTATGATTTTAATAAACGAATAAATAACATAATATCGCCTATGGATTCCATGACTTCAAGGCAAATGTTGGGACAGCATCTCAGAATATGCCAAAATCATTCCGTCGTAATTTCCAATAGTTAAATGCTGTAATACGAGTAAAAAAAAAGTAAAGCTATCCCTTTAGCAGGCCATGAAGGCCCATAGGGTTGTGAGACGTTGAGTGTCCCACACTTTCTAGACAATCGGTTCAAAGATGGCGGTAAGGTTGTCAGCCTTACGTGGCTTTACTCCCCAGGAAAATTCCTGGAACTCATTTCTGTTAGAGGTTGAGTAAACCCCAGGGCCATAGTGCGGCTGAAAGGATTAGGTCAACTTAAAAAATCCAATGACCTCATCGGGACTTGAACCCGCGACCTTCCGGCTTGCAGCATAGCCCCTTGACCACTACGCTCCATAAAAATAATACATTCTGGTAGGTCAACTCTCAGCAATAGAACCTGAGTGCCTAATTTAAGTTTTAAAACAGTTTAATTACTATTTTATTGACGAACATGACGTATCAAGAAGATATACGGGCATTTAAACCATTCAAGCCTTGTTTATAATTCCATTTCACAATGCTCCTTGTAATTAGTCCTACAGTAAATAACATTTACATTTAAGATGTTTACGGTTCTCATTGCGAAACCATATATATAGTCTAGCTACTGAAATCGTTGTTAGGACGCGCCATAGCTCAAGCGGTTAGTCGCTGGCTTCCCACCGCGGCAGCCCGGCTTCGATCCCGGGTCTGGTCAAGTGGGATTTGTGGCGGATAAAGTGACACTGGGGCAGGTTTTCTAAGAGTACTTCGGTTTCCCCTGCCAATCCTCATTCCACCAATTGCTCCACAATCACACTCACCTATCATCTGGGGCTGGTACAATAGGCCAGAAGTGGCCGCAGTAAAAGGGATTTAGTCTCACCCCACTAGCATTACAAAAATTAAATCGTTCTTAAATAACCCACAACTCATGGCGGTATCAATTCTTTGATCTCTAAGGATGTGACGTAGTGCAGTTTTGTACATAAGTACCCAAATTTTAGAGGAAACTGCTGAATCTTCCACCCTGAAGATGTAGGCAGTGTTTTCCTGCGAAACGCTGGTAACCATTCACCAATTAGACGTCACATGTCAAAAGTCCGTACTACTGGCACTCGCTACAGCGAGGGAATCTTGTACTGCTATCCTACAGCTTGGCGGGGTGACAGCCATTCACTACGAACACAGCTCTGCAACCATGTTGCAATACTCCATATTTACCGGCTGCAAACAACAGGGCCGCGCGGTCTAGGGCGTGAACTGTCTTCGTTCGCTCGAACACTGGGACCGTGGGTTCGAAGCCCACTCGAGGCAGGAATGTCTGTGTGTGCGTTTATTCTGTGCTTGTGCTGTGTTCTGGGCAGGTAGCGGCCTTGCAACGGACTGATCCCCCGTCCAAGGTGTCCTACCGACCGTGTAAAAAAATCAAGAAACTGAAAAAGCTGCCAAGGTCTAACAAAAGGGCTGTACAGCCATAGATAGCTAGGAGTATATAGATATAGAATGGAGAACTGAACCCTTTATCCAACAAATATAGTGGCAAAATATATTTTAGACCTTCAATATCCGTAATGGATGTACCTCAACATAAGTTTCTATCAAATATAAAGGTTCATTCGCTTAGGCAATGAAATGAAGCACTGTCCTAGTTTATCTTTTTGGCATAAACTGATGTCCCTTGATGTTCTGGTAGCGTTAATCCACATAGCAAGCACAATACGTACGGCCGGGAATATGACGGAGAGGTGGTCCTCGTAATGCCCAAGGAATGCCTATATCTTACACAGATGCCAAAATTTCCCTTGATACTTGTCGATATGTGGCCCAACTCTACGCATTAGGTTCTAACCCTTTCACTGATATAACGAACTGAACTTATAAAATTCAAAATAATTTTAAATGTGATATTTTCTTTGTAACTCTGTACACGTTACAGAAGTTTCCTTGTAAATGCAGTAACTTATTTTAGTCATTCCACGCAGTTTCACCTAGTTCTGAAATAAAGAAAGACCGTCACCTTAGCAATTCCTTCCTCTTCACCATTCATTATGACACCCCTATCTCATGAAGACTACGTAACACGTGGAATTCAGCACAGTCATGAAATAACATACGTCCCAACAATCCTCATGTTCTTATTCACACCAACTACACTTTTCTGCTTTTGTTTTACGATGTGCCATTTAAAACCGTATCCAGACTGTCCGTCTACAATGCCACGTTTGGACAGACACCGCAATGAGATATTAACGCTCGTCTAATCACGCCTCGAGCCCCATATGTGCAGTTGGCAGCTTTATGATTTGTATCACGTGACATGCATCCATAATACTGCTCATTATTTCAATAAATGCTGCATTTCAAATACAATATATGAAGCAGACGAATGGACATTTCAAGAAATCGTGTAAAAATGATTTCAGGGAACGGGAAAAAAATGAAGACGATACCGAACTACAGAATATCTTACGGCCTGTATCTTTCAAAATATTGCACTGGTTTCCTTACTGGTTGTGCATACACTCTGGCAAATTAATCGGGTAATTATGAAGCAAAGCTGCAATCAACACTCCAATTTTTCTCTTGTTCTTGTGGTCTCTGGAATCAGAGACTGTTCTGTGTTCAAGATCACCCTCCACTCATAGTAAAAGGATAAGAATTTCAATATAAAAGAAACGGATGTCTTCCAAATTCGAAAGGCCTTCCTATTAATATAAAGGGACCATAAATCTATAGATACGAAGAGAGAGCCACGGTTACTTACCGATTGCCTGCATTCACTGGTCTTATCTGCGGGTCATCGGGAGCGGCGTGTTGCTACTCTGCAAAACAAAGAAACGATTGTAACTAAATCAAAGTGACCCAAGTCTGTGAACTTTGCTACTGCAACAGTAACTTTCCACGCCTCCAATTTTATCGATATCCAAATCAGAAGCACAGGAGAGCAATGCAAGGCCAATGAATAATCACAATCTTCTCGTAATGCTCTTCAAATTCGATTGTTCCTCATTAAAACGATAAATGTTACATGTTTATATTATTTCACTAGAAAAAGGTTCTAATTATCTTTCCCCGCCTGAAGAGCACTCAAAGTATCAATGCATACGAACAAAGGCTTCAACAAGGAGCTTATTTACTTACAAAGTGACGTTCGAACATCGTATCAGGCGCGTTCGGTACTTAAGAAGTATTGTAACAGATAAAAGTTCAAAGCGACAAAAGCAAGAAGATAGGACTGAGTTGAAGTTGCTGGCGTCCATGAATTAAAGGCTTGCCGGCATTTCCGCAACCCGCTAATGGTGTGCAAAACGTTCAAAGTTCATAGAGAGGTTGGGGCACACCGTAAAAGCATTCCGAGAGGAAAAGTTACAGGAAAAACTTACTGTATTACATGAACGTTGCTTCCATATGCAGCAATGTTGCAGTGGACTAGAATAAGGTTAGAATTACAAAACTTAGCAATTTTGGGGCTAAATGTCTATTTCCACTCTGAACTTTCAAGCTAATGAATGTGGATTCCCAACGTAATAGATATACTAAACTAAAAACTAAACTCCGTGGCTTAAGTCCGCAAGCGAACTATACCCACCGACCGACCGATTGAGGAGCTATTTCAAGGAAATAGCGGCTCCGGTCTAGAAAACCGAAATTAACGGCCGTGGGGATTCGTTGTGCTGACCACGTGGCACCTTCCATCCGCTAAAGTTCGCATTAACTTCGCTGGCAAGTGCCAGTCACTCGGTCGGTAATAGGTATACAGCTCAGTGCAAACGCTTAATCAACTCTTTGTACATTTCAAGAAAGTCTATATGTCAGCGTAGAAAAACGTATTGCAAAATATCACACAATTATCTTCAGGTCGATAATACACATGCATTGACTTTACTCGCAAATGCATATTACGTTTTTTAGAGCTACTATCTTCTTCATAATGATGAGTTCATATATACCGAACTAAACTAAGCTACCTGCGAGACAACCAACTCGGGCTTACAAGCAATACAGCGCTATCGCTGATTTACAAAATTTACAGTTTACCGTCACACACGCACTAGGATTCCCAGTCTTCACTAGCCGTATCCTGGCAACGGAATTAAACAGTTTCACTGTCACTTCAAATCACACATGGTCTAGTGACACTGCCTTTGGGTGAGTAGTGCACATGCATTCTATTTCAAGCAACACATCAGCCTTGCAAGTACGAGATTTATGACAAAAATCGTATTTCGTAACAAGGTTGGACAAATAAATTAGGCATAATGTCACCGGAGGCTGGGAACAGCTTTCGTAATTTCTCGTCCTTGTTCACTTTGAACGAAGTACTACATGGTCAGTGAATTTTCCTTTACATTCTACGAAACAGTGAGATTCATTCTAAGTGTGTAAGGGAGGCACGTGGCCAAAATGATTCAGAAACTTCCAGACTTCACTCTGTCTCTCTGATTTTACCCATGGTACTTTAATTTTAGCTTCTGACAAGCAAGAGTATACGTACTCTTCCGAATCCTCTTTTCCAGCCCGTCTGATGCAGAAATGTGATATCTTCTGTGGAAAAATAGAGCATCTGTTCAGTCGATCTGGTATGTATCGTCACGCGTAGGGGTTCTAGATTGGATGACTGGATTTACTGCACCTTACACATTCGCATAGTTTGGGACTACATATAATATATCTTTGTCGCTATTCTACACACCGTACAGTTCACCGTTACACACATCAGGGTTCTCAGTCTTCACTAGTCGTATCCTGGCAACGGATTTATCAGTCTCGTTGTCACTTCAAATCACACAAATGGTCTTCTTTTCACGTCCTAATTCCCTTTCTTGACCTTATTCTGCAACTGCCAATTTCGAAGACTCGACTCAATTCAATTCCTCTGCTCGCGCAAGGTCATATCCCGAAAGGCTAGCGTTCAGAAACTCGTCTCTTCACTTCACTGCTACCTGGGCGTAATCTTCCATAAGAGGATTACGTGGAGACTTCACATAGAAATGATTGAAGCCAAGGCCTTCAGAACATTTATTAGAATCTACTCCCTATTCAAACGTGAGCGTTTAAACGCAAACACTAAACTATCCCTCCATAAGGCACTGATCAGATCAGTAATGACTTACGCTTGTCCCGCCTGGGAATTAGCGGCAGACACCTACCTCCTAAAATTGCAGCGCATGCAAAACAGGGTCTTGCGCATCACTGGAAATTTTCCAAAATGCACACCAGTCCGCGACTTGCACACAGCTTTCAACTTTCCGTATGTATACGACTATATAACAAAATTGTGCAGACGACAAGCAGAAGTCATACAAAATCATGAGAATGAACATGTTCGTGGTATAGGACAAGGTGAAGCCAGACATAGAAAATATAAGAGGCTTAAACTTGGCAGTGGTCAAGCTTATGGCCGTTCAAATGACTAAGTTTCCGTTGTAGCATAAGAGCTGTAAGTTAGGCATGCTCTGCTCTGTAAAGCCTGTACTGAGAGAGGGATTGTGTGTAAAGCAAAAGGAAGAGTTTTCGATAACACATTATATGTGCGAAATATACACTTGACGAAAGGTCAAGTGTATTCATAAGAGACAACCCCATCTTCTCGTCAGAGAGGGTGTTACATAAGGACTATTACCGCAAGAGTTCAGTTGGAAAAAAAAAATCTCTGGTCGTGGGCATCAAGGGGCCTGATGCCAAAACGAACTGACTGGCGGCAAACCGCCAGTCGTAAAGTAACTCTCTCTCTCTCTCTCTCTCTCTCTCTATACTAGGTCGGAGTCAAAGTCACATTGCGACTGACAGTCAGTCAGTCAGTAAGTCTTGGTGTCGAGCCCCAAATATTAATTATTATCGTTTGACAGTTACGGTCTTGTTTCTGTGAGGCGCCTTCTCTCTCTCTCTCTTCTCTTTTGCATATGCTGCTGGCCCTTGCCAGCGCAGTCTTTCTCGGGTCCGAGTCCCTTGGGACTCGCGACCATATTTTACTGTCTCAGAATTGAGACTTGAGAGAGAGACAGAGAGAGAAAGAGAGAGGCGCACACACACTTACGGATCATCTTCAGAGGGAACATCAATACTTATTCGGAAACCACCATCACAATAGGTGTTCTGATTGCTAAATTACATACACACATAATGCCTGGAATACACAATGTACATAATATTCAACTTTTCACAATCACAGCAGCCTTCCTGGTATTAAAACTTCTAAAGTGTTTAAAAAATTTTATACTAGGTCGCTCTTCTGTGTCCTTTTATAGACCCTCGACACGGACCACACAGAAAATATAGCTTTTATTGTTAAAGAGGCGTGTTGACTGGTCCGTTACCTACTAATGGACGTCTTTCTGTAGCATGGCTACACTTCGTGGGAATGTGTTTACCAAGTCGTTGCCTAGCAATGGCTATACACGTCATAACATCGAACCAACGTTAGCAACCGCTTTCTCACCTGCTATAGTTGGTATTCACTTCCGTTAAGTCAATGCTGCTGGCTAAACATGGAACAATCTGCTCACATTTACCTTATCTCTTACGTCAGCCCACAGATGTGGTACGGGAAATAAAACCAGACATTAACATAAATTCTGCCAAACATGTTATTAGAGACCATCAAAGTGACCTCACGGACTGAAGGGCCCAACAAGTTTGCATGTCGGCTTTGCTCTGTGTTGTGCAGGTAGAGACCTCGGGTGCCCAAGGATGTACAGAAGACTCATCACTTCAGAAAACGCTCAGATAAGGAAAGTTATCAGGAAAAATTCAAACATATAACACCAACGCAAAAGTGACGTTAACAGTACGGTAAAGAGGTCAAGGCAGTGAATAACAATAGATAAAACGTCACCGAAAGGGTTCTGGATGCTGCACGCATTACAAAACTAAATCAACGAAATGCAGACATATAGAAAAATTAATGCATCAAACCTTATCCGTAAAATTGGAGGAAACAAAAAGAGACGACCACATTACATGTAAAACACAGATGAACCGAATACCAATATAGTTAACAGAATATATACGACTACAGTGCACTGGAGCGAAGAATTTTGAGTGCCCTGAGACAAAAACGAAGACTAACAGCATCTGAAGGCTTCAAAAACAAGAAATCAAACTTCCAGTTCACCATAATGATGAAAACCAATTTATCTTTGCTAACGGATCAGTGGGCTATTATCGAAAATGGGCATTTCCCATACTGGGGGGCCCTGTTTCCATTCCGACTGTCTGCACCCACAAATTCCCACTGGTCCCTGGTTAATGTTCACTGTGAAATCAACATTTTGCATACAAGAACTGAAATGAAAAAGCAGTTTTCGCGCACACTGCCATTAGTAGATGTGAGAAGCTCCCAACTCAGGCCACAGCGTGTTTCAGTGTTTTCTTTTCGTCAAAACAGGCTATAAATCACTTGGAGTAGGATACAAAACCGAAAATAAGGATATCAAAAGCTGCTTAATATGACGAGCCATTCTCACTTGCCTAATTTACCGGAAAATATGATCCAGCACTAATTACAAGGATGTACGTACCGAAATTTTGAAAGTTCTATGAACATCCGAACCACATTCAAATTCTACATTAATCTTCTCTACATAATAAACAGCATCGGGACATGAAGTATTCATGCAACCTACAGTCTTGTAGTGACACTTCTCTGGGGCTCAGAAACTGAGATTTTGCAAGGGATTGGCAGATGGTTAGCACGACATCCGCCCAATGGACGATAAAACTGAAATTACTAAATATTATTTTCTTTCAGAATGCACTATGCCTTTAGTCTTCATAAACATGCAGCCTTACTAACTGTTCCTTATTCATAAAAAAACTCCGTGTCTTTAGTCCGCAAGTGAACTATACCGACCGAGCGACCGCCGCTTCTCGGCGAAGTTTAGTGTCAACTTTTGCGGATAGAGGGTGTCGCGTGATCAGCGCAACGAATCCCCACGGCCGTTAATTTCGGTTTTCTAGACCGGAGCCGCTATTTCCTTGAAATAGCTCCTCAGTTATCATCACGAGCCTAAGTGGACCCCGTTCCAGACCCATTACTTCTCCGAAAAAAAAAATCTGGTAGCGCCGGGAATCGAACCCGGACCTCTGGGTCTGTAGCCAGGAACGCTGACCACTAAGCACAATAGAGCACTGTAAGACGCGGTGCAGGGGCCAAGGAGGCCTACCCCTCATACATTCATTCACATTCAACGCTGACCACTAGACCACAGAGGGGGTCATAATTTAATTTTTTCTTCTAGTGAAATGGCGCAGCCGGTATAGCGACTGGCTATGGGCTAGACGACCGAGGGGTCGGGGTTCGAATCTCGGTAGTGGAAAAAATTTTCACTTCTCCATGTCTGGGGCCCATCCAACCTCATATCCAATGGGTACCGGAAGCTCTTTCCCTGGGGGTAAAGCGGCCGAGGTGTGAAGCTGACCACTCACCTCCAACTAGTGCCGAGGTCAAAAAATGTGGGTCTATACATCTACTCCCCCATATGTCTTCATGGCGTAGTGTTTAATTAGTTAAACCTGGGACTTCAACTTTTAGTGCAGTAATTTGTCTTTTCAGCCAACCTAGCGTTCAAAAACGTTATCATCCTTCGTCCTTTCATTGAGACACAGGCATATACAATTCGTGATGGACTCAGGGCTCAGCAGGGTTGTCTTTTTGCGATTATTCTCCGCGCACAGGCTGCATACATGGCACAAGTACGGCGGCCTCTGGACGCAGAGAGTGGCGAGGAAGGTAGTAAGCATACAAAGGAAATGAAACAGCGACGTGACGGCGTAGTTACAGATATGCCCGCAAACGGAAGCCGCTGATTACCACTCGGTTTACTGACGAGACATATAACACAGAATTTGTACTGTCACGAAGATGGATTTCTAACTTCTCACTGCATCTCTTGCTTGTCTGTACACAATTTTACCTTGCAGTTTACTTAAAACAGGAGGCGGATATGAATCGATACTGCATGGTAGCTCCTATCACCAAACTAGATTTTCCACACTCAACCTCTCCCGTATGCCATTATCGTGTCAGCAAACTTATGCGCACGCGCCCTGACAGGGAAGTGTGATAGACGGGAGTCGCCCTCAGCCCAGTAGAAACTCAGCGGCCACCATGAAATAAAAGGACAGAAAATCAGCACAGCACTTCAGTCCAATGAGTTGGCTGTAATTATTAAATAAAAAACCTGCGAGCATTCAGGAGGTAAAAGCAGGTTGATTTTCACGCGAACATAAAATGTCTATTAGCAGATGCTGGCAACATCCCAAGAACTACAAAACCACGAAATGTCTAACATGGACAGAAAACAGGTCCCAGACACAGTACTGAAATTTGAGTTTCTGCTGGCTGCGTAAAATTCTAAAGCGTTCTTCACGATTCAAATATGATATATGAGGGGCGTGCAACAGATAAGGGAACTCATCTCTTTTGTACTGATACAGTACGCTGCACAAATCTGACATCTGGTGGCGGAGGTGTTAATTTTAGCGTTCATTTCTCTCGATTCTGAAGATAATGAAAAAGGGTGATATGCAGCAGGGCAATGTTCAAATTTCTAACCGGTGAAGGGGTCCCAAGCTTTGGGATTCATAAACGGTTGTCTGCAGTACACAAAACGAGAGTAAAGTAAAGCTATCCCTGTGACAGGCCATGAAGGCCCATAGGGTTGTGAGATGTTGAGGGTCCCACATTATCTAGACAATCGGCTCAAAGATGGCGGTAAGGTTACTCCTGTGAATATCCAGGGTATTAGAAACATTTCTGGTAGGCGGTATAATGCCACCACAGTTCACTAATGCAGACATCTGCCTTGTTGAAACATACGTCCTGATTTTTATGAAACGTTAATCAACTCCGTCCACTGTGATTGATAAAACCTTTTTTACTTTCCTTTTTAATCTTTCATCCTTGACATGTTTCGGTCTTAGAGACAATCTTCAGAAGGATATATCAATACAGGCAGAAACTACTATTACAATACATACACAAATACGTATATAAAAACTATCCCTGTAACAGGCCGTGAAGGCCCATTGGTTTGAGAGACGCTGATGTTCTCACATTATCTAGACAATCTGCTCAAAGATGGCGGTAAGGTTGTCAGCCTTAAAATATCATATGTCTTGAATATAAAATTCGATCCTTCAACAACTACAGCGATGTGCCTGAATAAAGAACATATTGCTAGTGTAACGGACCAGGATCAACCAAATCAAACCGTACCCTGAAAAAAAAAGACTCGGAAATGCTTCAGCGCCAGCTCCCGGCAATTTACATCGCTTTTAGATCGCCGAAAAGATCGACGAGAGGTCAAAGTCCGATAAAGTAGACCAAACCGAGAAGAATGTCAGTTATCTCACGCAGAGGCTTCTGCGCAACTGAGTCTACAAAGCTGGTAGGGCTAGGCACAGGTGCGAGCAACTGCAGTTGAATTATGGATAAAAATGGAGATGTAAATGTACACTCCGCGTAAGGTAAAGGTAAAGTTGTCCTTGTGCTTTACTAATTAAGCACTACTCGCCATGGAGGTGTATAGGGGAGCGGATGTATAGATCCACATTTTCTTGACCTCGGCACTAGTTGGAGGTGAGTGGTCAGCTTCACGGGCCGGTCGCTTTATCACCGGTACCCAGTGTATAGGAGGTTCGATGAACCCCAGCGCCGGTATGGACGATTAGAGAAGAGAAAATTCTTGACTCTGCCGGGACTCGAACTCGGACTCCTCGGTCTGTACACTCGTCAAACTGAAAATATTATGACGACTACACGAAAGGGACGGTAAAGGAGATAATCCGTTACTGATGTCTCAGTCTCCCTGCAGAGAGCGTCCTTACATAAGAATCAGTATAAGGTCCTGTGAATGCTACGGAAGATAGTGGCTCTATTCCCATGGTCATTTACACTTTCCCTTTGTTGCAGCGCCTGTAATTCTCGACTACCCAGACACATGCAGGCCTGCGTCACCAGCGCTGTCCTGTTGTTACATTTTGTGACATTTAGTCCAATGAACACAGTTCCTGGCTACTGATTCAGAGATCCGGGTTCCATTCCCAGCGCTACCAGATTTTCTGAGAAGTAGTGTGTCTGGAACGGGGTCCACTCAGCTTCGTGAGGATAATTTAGAAGCTACTTGAATAAAAAAGTAGCGACTCCGGTCTAGAAAACTGAGATTAATGGCCGTGGGGATTCGTTGCGCTGACCACGCGACACCCTCTATCCTAAAGTTGGCACTAACTTCGCCGACAAATGGTGATTGCTCGGTCGGTATAGTTCGCTTGCGGATTAAACCAAGGGCTTTTTTTTATTTAGTACAGTATTTAACATTATATGGCCGGTCACGGTAGCCGAGCGGTCTAAGGCATGCACTGTCTTCGCTCGCTTGGAAGCCGGGATCGTGGGTTCGAATCCCACTCAGGGCATGGATGTTTTTGTGCGTTTTTCTGTGTTTGTGTACAGGTAGAGCCCTTCCGACGAGGTGATCACCCGCCCAAGGAGTCCTACCGAATGTGTGAGATCTAGTAAACCGAAGTGAAACGGAGAGTTTCATGGAGGTAGGCCTAGGCCCAAATGAGGGCTGTAGCGCCAATGGAAAAAAATTAACATTATATGCTAGCAACCTTGACGTCCAGTAGTGTTTCATACTATCACCACCACCACCAACAACAACAACAACAACAAAAAGGCTACTTTGTGGTAAAATCTACAGATATCTGTAAATTTTTTCTAATACAGTATTCATCGTGACGCTTGAGCTGTGGCATGCTGGATACATCCGATATATCTTTCCCAATTAGCAATTCTTGAATGTATTTGCAGTTTTTAACGTTAGAACAAAAGCGAAAAAATCACCTAACGCTACGCCACTTTTACACCCATGTCTTAAAATAGGTCAGGGCCACAATTTAGTCAGTCCGTCAAGAATCCTAAACGTTTACATCACATATCTAAGACATCATCAGTACGTGGTTAAGCGCACGGACAACTTTACATTACAACCTTGGTCTTCGCCAGCATGGAAACAGAATGATGACTTCGAAATTTATACCAATAAATGTTTCGTACCGTCCGATTTCATGTCTGGTTAATCAAAGTAGGAAGTTACATAATACTCCTGTAAAAAAAAAAGCTTTCTTTTTTAAATTCGCTTAGTGGGGGGGGGGGGGTGGACAAAGGT
>NW_019725425.1:369044-375643 GCF_002891405.2 Cryptotermes secundus
CCCGCCCCAGCGCCACTTTGTGGCGGGTTCGAACCCGGGCCGCAGCGGTGGGAGCCAGCGACTAATGGCTTGAGCTATAGTGCGGCCCTGTAAAATCTATAGCAGAGATCTAGTTAACAGTCACTTCTGCTAATCTGGTGACAGCAAGAACCTTCTACATTTCGGAACAACTTCCAGCGGTCGTGAAATTACTGTTTAATATAAATGATGATCGCTCAGCGACACCAATCTTTTCAAACACACTCCTCAGAAGAACAACGCACGTTCTGTATTACGTGATTTAGTGCTTCCGCTTCTGGGGACAAAATATTCCAACACATATTAGCCGTCAGAATTGCAGCTAACAGGCACGTAAACATAAAGGAAAAGAGTTCTAATTATTGTGTTTATGTTGGCGAACGAGTAGATGGGAGACTTTCATAAAGGCTAGAAGGTGACTACGGACAGAAGCACGGCTGAGTGCTGGGCAAACAGGTTCTTGGTGACGTGAGAACACGGCTTCGGAGCGGGAGGACAAGACTTTCGCGGATAAGGAATACATGGTTTAGTTTCTCGGTGGTGTACACTCCGACACCGTGTAGAAAAGTAATGATAATGCAGCCAAAAATTCGGCTAATTTTATATATACATTTAGCTTTCGTCTCTTACAGTGCGAAGACAAAATGCGAGGTGTTAATATGTTCAATTCCATCTTAAAAAAGAACTTCAACGGAAGGCTGCTTTGGACATGAAGAAACCAGGTCTATTCTAGACAACTTCCGCTAATTATGGAACATTCTTCATTAGAGTAGGTCTACTATAGATCAACATGGACAGAAGCAGGCAAAAATTTCAGAATTCTGGGAGAACACATATAGAGGTTTCCAGAATCACTCTTCGGGAAATGTACATAATTTCAAAGCATTCGCCAATTTCCACTCATCGAAGAATAAACTACTCCCCAATCCGCAAATTGTGAACGGAGAAGCTCATGGAGGTAGGCCTAGGCCCAAGCGGCCTCCGTAGTCTAGAGGTAACGTTCCCACCTCATGACTCGTAGTACGCGGGTTCAAATACCCGGCGGAGGTCGTCGAATTTTTAAGGGCGGAAAAATTCAGGGAACAAGTCCTCCGGGAGGGACTTTAAGCCGTGGGTCCCGTGTCGTAGCTTTACGGCACGTAAAAGAACCTCATACCTCCAAAGGAGGTCACTGAGCCAAAATTGCGGACGTTTCCCGCCCAACAGCAGTCATTAATACCTCCGGTAGATGGGGGAAGCATTATAGATACCTCTCAGCTAAGTAGAGCCGGTCTCGCTGGCTGGGCGGGACTGATGGTAAGCACCAGTGCCGGCAGGATATAGAGACTGGTAGAAATCATAGAGGGAAGCACAATGGACCAATACTGGTCTAAGTGCATGGGGAAACCCATCCTCTCTAATAACTAACTAGGCCTAGGCCCACTGGGGCTGTAGTGCCAAGAAAAAAAAATCCGCAATTTACTTTCCCTTCAAGTACTGTCCGCAGGAGACCTCCATATGCCTTGCTCTTTAGCCTTCACCGTTTAAAAAACGTGACGTTTCACGGTTCTTATGACTAAACCAACCACGATTCTGAAGCAAATTTAGTTCATCTGATTTCCTTGCTTTATCACAATGGCCTGCCTAGTTCGACGAATGAAAGCAATGTGGAATACTCTACTAAAGATGCATGGGTGGGTGGGTGGATAGGCCGATAGACAGATAGATAGGACGGATGGATTGATGGAGGAATGGACGGACGGACGGACGGACGTATGAATGTATAGACTGTGTTTCGATTGGTGACTCGATTTGTTGACCACTTACAAATCGTAACTGCAAGTAATTATGCCGCCATCACTGAACTCCACACTTTACAAATTCTTAGAGCGCACACTAAACCTTACCAGTCTGCTTTCACTAGTCGTTTCCTGGTAACGGATCTCAGCAATGGAGAATCTTGAGCTTCCGTGCTCACGTCGTTGCCCGCTGGTTAATGCTCCACAGCTGACAACTTCAAAGTCAAAGTTACTTTACGACTAGCGGTTTACCGCCAATCAGTTCGTCTTGGCGCCAAATTGCTCAGACAGTCCTGCTTCTAACACCTCAGCATGGAAAGCGTAGAAAACACCGTTTCCAACAGTTCCTTTATTGTTGCGTGTGCATTCGTCGCCGTGGGAACATGTCTGTTTGAAAAGCAGTTACTCAGAAACGGCTGGGTATATTTGCTTATTAACAATCTGTTGCCTAGCAGCGGACGTTGTTTCGTTGTTTGTTTCGCAGTCGTTACCTAGCAAAGGGTCTCTACATGCTGCAGTATGTATGTATGCATACTGAGACTTTAAATAACGGCTAAGAGGACGAATAGCGATTTACACATGTGATTCTAAGTTACATAATTCATTAATTATGAATGAATTGCCAAATTAAGATAGTGTGCACAATGAGAAAGAAGAGGGCAAAATGCTAAAGGGGGCTGCAGCCTTTATTCTTAATGAGGGCGTCTGTACAAGTAGGCCTACATTTCAAGATAAATACAAAAATCACTTCGCCTAATTAAACCGTCGGTGCATTTCACATTGTCGTCCTGCGTCATTAAATAAGATATGCCCTTCGTGTTGACCTCTGACACACTAATTACGTTTGTATACAACCCCCTTCCAGAAATTAGCTATAGATAATTTAATTCAAGCAGGTCTCTCCGATTTACTTGAAGGTCAAATTAACCTTCAGTTCGATAAATCGCGAAATAATAAAACAGTTTTACGCGGAAGTTGTGGAATTGAAGCGGGAACTCATCGAGCTAGCTGGTGCAGTTAGGCCGCGCCATAGCTCAAGCGGTTAGTCGCTGGCTTCCCACCGCGGCGGCCCGGGTCCGATCCCGGGGTCTGGTCTAGTGGGATTTGCAGTGAACAAAGTGGCGCTTGGACAGGTTTTCTCCGAGTACTTCGGCTTCCCCTGCCAATCTTCATTCCAGCAAATTCTCCATCTTCATAATCACCCAATAGGCCAATCAGTGACCGCCGTGCCGAGTGGACCCAGTTGGACTCCACCCCCATTAAGCGAATTAAAAAAAAAAAACTGGTGTAGTGATAATGGTATAGACTTCCAACATGGAGGTGCTCTGTTCGAATACTGGCCTGAGGTTTTCGTGGTTTTTCCTTAGCAGCTCGATCAAGGAACCACCGCTTCCTTCTAAAATCTTTCCAATTCATTATTCCCCAATCATTCTGACGTATGACGCTATACAGTGCGAGAGACACAGTTCTAAAATCAACCACAACTCATGAACACAAAACAGAAACGCGTTCTATATTGCGTAAAACTTCGGAAATATAACAGAAACATGACTTACAAGTATATAAAGTTATTTTTAGTTTTGGAGAATCAGCCGAAATAACGTGGTGACTGGCTATGCGTTGGGTACCTGGGGTTGAGTCCCAGCAGGGGCAGTGACTCTTCTCTTCGCGACAACGTGCAAACATATGTCGCGCCCACCCACTCTCTTGTTCAAGATGTGCTGCAGTCTCTTTTCTTACGGATAAAACGACCGGGAAAAGAAGCCGAGACCAGTAATCCCAAGACAGTGCTACGGTGACAATGCCAGATTTACTCTCTCGCTCATATCACCCTTCGCAGCTTTGATCTCAGGGCCACAGACAACTTGTCTTGTATGTTAAAGCTCTGAAAATCAGTAATAAGACTTGCATACTTTTCAAGGATTTATCACCATACAAAAATTCATGTTATTTTATCAAATTGTTTTCAATTTCTTAGTATGGCCACCATTCATTTAAATGTATACCGACAAGAGCTAAAAATACGGAGATGAGTTTGAATGATCAAAATGCTTAACAGTGGGTTTCGAAAGGAAAGTATACCCAAAATGATGTGACTTCTTACATATTTTTATTGCGCAACTAAAATTTGTAGGACAATGCAGAAGAAAGAGAGGGGGGGGGGNAAAATGGTGACGCGATGAGATCTGTCAGGATTCCATGAAAAAATATCAAGTAGCGACCCGCCCGAAAACGAAGTTTAGAAAGGACTCTCAAAACGACGTAACGGTTCAGTTTCGTAATAGTGTTGAGTCTTGAGTTGTGACATTCTGTTGTCGTATCGGTACTTATCGATTTTTCGCAGGGACCTGTTATCTACACCCTCTGTGTTTAAGCGAAGTGAATCACTGAAGACTGAGGCAATGGGTTCCTCCAAAACGTCGGCACACTGTCACAAAACACATGACCATAATAAAAAATAACAAAGGCAGAATCACGAAGAAAAGTGATGAATTAATCACCCATGCAGATTCTGGCTGTCGCTCATTCAATTTTCCGACAGTCACGTGCACTGAAACATGTCAGGGTGGGTATGAAGTGGTGGCCCACAAAGAAATGCCGGCGCAGTAGGAAACTAATGGCTCTCCTTCTCCTTCCCAGTGGCTGCTGTGTTTAGGGCAGGCCTACGTACAGCACATCAGAAACAAGAGAAGGACGGCCGAACGTCTGGGGGGACACATGATTTGGGTTTCTAACACCAGGTTATAACACGAAGGGTCCCCGAACACATGCTAAATGCCGATACTGCCCCTTGGTAATCACGCCCAAATTTATTTGGGTCAAGATCACTGCGGTGTCGTATCTCCAGTTTTGCAAAAACACCTTTGTGCCCAAGCACCTACCCATGAAGTCGTCAGACGAGGATAACTTCTGCCTAAGGTAACTTGGTCCCTGTACTTAACTAATAACTTGTAATTAAGCACTACGCCATGAAGGCGTATGGGGGAATGGATGTATAGATTCACATTTTCTTCACCTCGGCAATAGCTGGAAGTAAATAGTCAGCTTCACGCCCCGGTACCCACTGTATGTGAGGTTCGGTGGACCTTAGAGTCGGTCTAGACGTGGAGAAGAGAAAATTCTTAATCCTACTGGGATTCGAAGTCCGAACCCTCCGTCGTCTAGCCCATAGCTAATCGGCATACCCACTACGCTTTTGATGACGATCTATTGTAAAGATTTTGGGGGGGGGGGAACTACTGCTTTGTAAGTTACGAAACACATGATAGTACACCTAAGCTAAAATTTCAAGATGAAGATCCGTCAAACCGCAGTAAGCCTACAACAGGTTTCTCGGTGCGGTCCACAACAGTTCCACGCAGTTAATGGCCCCTTTTGTTGTCCGAAGTTAAATTATCTGCAAGCAAAAACCTCTATCAGCTAGACGTTTCTGTGTACAGAGTCTAGCCAAACTCAATTACTGAGTAAATGTCAGTACTCTACGTGTTCAAAATAACTGTGTACCACTCACTGTTTGCCCTACGCTGTGTCCCTCTAAGCCCGAGGAGATAAACTGGAGTAAAAGCTGATAATTTTCTAAAACGCAGCCCGCAGCACTTCGCCGATCAGGAATAGCAATTTCATACTCCTTATTCAAATCAATCAAACTTTATTACGATAAAAAAAAAGATGACCGCATGCAGCCGTAGTTTTGTTTACACAAAATAAATACAGGAAATAATGATTGTAGATGACCTCATTCACCTTAAAGTACCATACTGTCACATGTATGTGTGATTTAAAAGACAGAGTTTGGACTGGATGATTGATTTATTGCCACCTTATTTTACATCACTCGTAATCACCATAAGTTACAGCGCTATCGCTAATTTACCAACTTCACAAATAACTAGGACACACCAAGTCTTCTGTCTTCACTAGTCGTCTCCTGGCATCGGGTTAATAACAGTCTCACTGCAAATACAGCATGCATAAAGTCTTCGTTTCATGTGCTGACTTTCAAAAGACAGCTAAAATGAACTGAATTTTTCACTGAGCAACCAGCCACTTCACTTCACTCAACTGAACTGAACTGCGACTGAACAATTATTGTTGGCTTCTCGTTATTCAGTTTCGGGTCGGACCACATTACAGAAAACACATCCGTTGCCCAGCAATGGATATATGCGAACCACACAGAAAACACCTCTGCGACACGGGTTCTGCTGTTTCGTGCGTTTCCTAGAAATGGGTCTAATCTATTGTTGTAGAGTATCTGTTGCGGGCTTGCTTCCCGAGGCGTTCTCCAGCAATGGGTACACATTAAACGTAATTCAATATTAGTATTTTATTTCAACTTGCAATCAAAAGCAAATTACGCCAACAGCAGACCTCACAAAAATGTACGGTCCGTGCCAAACATAGAATGCTCTTACTGTTTTCTTATTTTACGTCAACTAATTACTGGACCGGATGGTACAAATCATCCAAGGACCCTCCAAAACCCGGTAGAGATATAGGTCACTGCATCCCTGAAACACAGCTGCGGCTAAATAAGGATAAAATTGCACCTCCATACATGAAAAGCATGAGAGCACAAATAAAGATTTACACATTTTTCATCAAGACACTACACAGTTCCAAAACTGTTGATGAGGAAGCGACATTACGTACTGTTTCTAATGCCGGTATTTATTGTTCAAGTGACAAAGTTGGTACAGTTTACGTAGTGTAATGCATTTCCGAAAGTTCCACTGGCAACATCAATGCACTTTGCAACTCGTGTGAGGACATGGCATGTCGCTCGTCTGTACAGTGTACAGT
>NW_019725425.1:375706-417487 GCF_002891405.2 Cryptotermes secundus
TTGTCCATACCTGGGCTTTAACACGGGCCGCCGCGGTGGGAAGCCAGCGACTAACCGTCGACATCACTGCACTTTGCAACTAGCGTATAGAGCACATCAGCATATTCTGCATTTGTGAAGATGTGCGGCATTTTTCACAACACTCCTACAGTGTCACTATTAACAGTCACAACGGCCAACTAACGCTTCACTGATGTGCGCATGCTTCAGAAAGTGGCGCTACACGGCGGGAGGGAAGGACAATATTTGGCGCCAAATACAAATAACTGTGCAGTGAAATAGCTCTATATTGGAAACCGTTCGGAATAGTACATGTACAGAGATATAAGTAATTTTGCTTAGAATGACCGATACTATGACCTCCCACAATACTGACCTTTCTTCCTGGGACATTCTGCATTGGTCTAAATATCAGCTTGACACTCCAACAGCTTAAACGTTCATTTAGGAACCTCCGTGACATAGGAGACTTGGGTATATACAGCCGTTCTTGAAAAGCTGATTAAGGGAAAATTTTCAAAATATCGAAACGCAGTTTGAACAAGTTTCAAATTGAAAGATAGTCACAGTTTTAAGGGACGCCTCTATGGTCTAATGGTCAGAGTTCATGGCTACAAAACCTGCGGTCACAGGTTCGATTCCCGGCGCTACCAGATTTTCTGAGAAGTAGTGGGTCTGGAACGGGGTCCACTCAGCCTCGTGAGATAATTGAGGAGCTACTTGAATAGAAAAGTGGCAGCTCCGGTCTAAAAACCCGAGATTAACGGCCGTGGGGTTTCGTTGCGCTGGCCACGCGACACCCTCTATCCGCTAAAGTTGGCACTAACTTCGCCAACAAGCGGCGGTCGCTTGGGCCGTATGGTTCGCTTGCGGACTAAGAGCCACGGAGTTCAGTTTTCGTCACATTTGTAAGAAAATCTAAAGGTTAACAATGTGAATGTGCACACTGCAATTCTATGGATTATGACAACTTACTCCATGTTAGGTGGGTCCCCTTGTCACCATGGCATGGCGCGTCCTCAGGTTGCGGGTAGAGGAAACGCCCTCCAGTGTTGGAGGGAAGCTGTGAATATGTTGAATAACCAGTCGCGGACAGCCGACAATGGGTGGCCTTCCAGCTTGAAGGTTGGGCGTGGGGCTAACACCTCCTCACCGTAAAAATAATTATGTTAAAGAGAGATGAAGTGACAGGAGGTTCGAGAAAACTGCATAATGAGGAGCTTCATAACTTGTACTCTTCTCCAAGTATAATTACAATGTTCAAGTCAAGGAGGATGAGGTGCGCAGGTCATGTAGCACGAATTGGGAGACGAGGAATGCGTATAGGGGTCATTCCATGTGAAATCATTCAGAAAGGTCGCTCACCATTTAAAAAAAAAAATCAAAATTTGTACATATATTTCTAAATATTTTCACACCTCAAAAAATGTAAAAAAATTATGATCCGCTCGGTTCTCCCGGTACAGCCATTTTTACACGTATAATGCGAAAAAACGCGTTTTCGGCTCAAATGGAGGTTTGCGTTATCTTCTTTGCGTTACCAAAGTTGTAATTCTACCTCCAAGTTACTCTAGAATAGAGCATTATTTGCTATGATTTTCAAATTTTTCGAAGCTTCTCCACCGGAGATATAAGATGTTAAAAATGGCCGATTTGGGGCCCAGAGCAAAGTTTGAAAACTCCTGGAAAATTCTTGAAACTAGGTACGGAGTTCAAAACTATGTGATTATATTCTTCATGTAGGAGAAAACAAAGGGTAGAAACCACAGATGTGATACTTTCCCCATCCCATTGGGTTTTGAAGGTCAAAAATAGCGTTTTTCCCAAAATCGATAGGTAAGTTTCGAGCTTAATTAGACCTAGAGGAAGTGAGTTGAGTGAAACCTTGTAATGTTATGATTTATATTTCATATCATGAGAAACTAATTGGTTTTTCATTGGAGTCTCTAACTTCAATAGTTATCGAGATATGGGAGATAACGCAAACCTCCATTTCAGGCGAAAACGCATTTTTCGCATTATAGAAACTTGGCTGTTAGTTCAATATCAAAGTTGTAATTTTAACTTCACGTTACTCTGGAATAGAGCATTATTTGCTATGAGTTTAAAATTTTTCTGAGCTTCCCCACCGGAGATATGACACGTTAAATATGGCCGATTTGGGGCCCAGAGCAAAGTTTTGAAGCTCCTGGAAAATTTTAGAAAATAGGTACGGTGTTCAAAACTGTGTGATTGTATTCTTCATGTAGGAGGAAACAAAGGGTAGAAACCACAGATCTGATACTTTCCCCCTCCCATTGGTTTCTGAAGGTCAAAAATAGCGTTTTTCCCAAAATCGATAGGTCAGTTTCAAGCTTAATTACACATAGAGGAAGTGAGTTTAGTAAAATCTTGTAATGATATGATTTGTTGTCCATATCATGAGGAACATATTGGTTTTTCATTGGGGTCTCTAGCTTCAATAGTTATCGAGATACAGAAGATAACGCAAACCTCCATTTGAGCCGAAAACGCGTTTTTTCGCATTATAACAACGGCTGTACCGGGAGAACCGAGCAGATCTTATTTTTTTAACATTTTTTTGAGGTGTGAAAATATGTAGAAATAAGTATACAAATTTTGAATTTTAAAAATGGTGAGCGACCTTTCTGGATGATTTCACATGGAATGACCCATAGGATATTGGTGGGAAAGCCAGGAGGAAAGAGACGACAGGGAAGACCAAGGCGTAGGTGGATGGACAATAATAAAATGGATCTTAAGAGAGATAGGATGGGATGGTATGGATTGGATAGATCTGACTCAGGATAGGGACCAGTGGAGGGCTCTTGTGAATACGGTAATGAACCTTCGGGTTCCATAAAATGCTGGTAAATTCTTGAGTAGCTGCAGTATTGGCGGCTCCTCCAGAAGGGCTCAGCTCAATGAATAAGTAAGTAAGTAAGTAAGTAAGTAAGTAAGTAAGTAATGACAACTTTCTAGGTGGGTAAAACTATTTCGGAGAAGCATGCTGATTCCATCTTCAGAGTTAGACCTCAAACCATTTACACGACAAATTATCGCAGATATAACTGATTTTAATATTTTGTCCTGAGGCGGTTTAACGAAGCTCCTTCCAATGCAGTTCCCAAAGAGACGCGAGGAAGGATACATACAGTATCCTGAAAAGGATTAGGCAGGAACTGGTCGTGGCCTAGTACACAGCAATATGGCCCCCTTCACGAATTCAAATCAGTAGAGCTGACCGAGAAATGTTACTTACAATGAAGGGAGGTACGCCACTGAGAAACGAACTTCCACATAAAATTGGGGCTCCTGGCACCAGCTCCACTACCTATCAAGCATTTTATTGGACAAGTTGCCTGGGAACAGATGGGAGGAAAACATTGACATAGGCAAAGCAGTATTCTGTTTTTCCACTTTTTTTCTTTTCTTCTGCCAAACACTGGGATTCAGCAAAACGCGGTTTCACAACAACTACACCCGTACCTATCCTCGAGCCACCAGTCTGCCAGTCTAGATTTCTGCAGCTGGGTATAGTTACACATGAAGGGCACGTTTCGAGATCTTTGACGTCATCCGGGTACGAAGCCGGTCGATAAGCCAATGGGAACCCAGCATCAATGTGGGATTTTCACAAACAACGCAGCTCCAATAATAGGCTTCAGTCCGGTGGTTTGAGTCACTAGAGCCGCTGCTACAGAACACGTGGCCTGTGCATTTACGGAGCCAAAAACAGGAGCTTCTGTATGCTGGAAACAGAGGTCGTGACGCAGGTGGTGGCAGTATGTCGAGAGTTTTATGGTCCTTATTCGCGGTTATGGACAAAGTCTGGCAGCACTCGAGTCCACGTCACTCTGAAATTCATTACAGAGTGCTGCCTCAGAGTTTAGTTACGTACATCCTAGAGAAATCTCGGATTCATGTGGATGCACGATGCACAGTAGACATTTCCCCAAGTAAAGTAAGTAAAGGTAAAGTTTCCTTGCGCTTACATAATTAAACATTGCGCCATGAAGGCGCATGGGAGAGTGGATCTATAGATTCACATTTTCTTGACCTCGGCACTAGCTGGAGGTGGTCAACTTCAAGATCTCAGCCGCTTTACCCCGGGGAAAGATACCCCGGTACCCACTGGATAGGAGGCTGGCCCAAGAGCCGGTATGGAGAACGTGGAGAAGAGAAAATTGACCCTGCCGGGGCTCGAACTCCGACCACTTGGTCGTCCAGCACATAGACAATCGCTATACCGAATACGCTGCCCAGGATATATTCCCAAGGTGAGCTTCAAATCCAGATTTGCGACTTGATACAATCTGGGCATTCGTTTCAAAGAAACATCAAAGAATGCCAGCAAGTTAGCACTACACCGGAGACAAACCTAACAAATGTACATGCTGAATTGCTTGTAGCGATT
Organism: Cryptotermes secundus; assembly: GCF_002891405.2. NCBI lineage: Eukaryota > Metazoa > Arthropoda > Insecta > Blattodea > Kalotermitidae > Cryptotermes > Cryptotermes secundus. The sequence goes on from NW_019725425.1 coordinate 380,124, forward strand.
GCGGGCTTGTAACTAGTACAAAAGCACTGCTAACAACACGCACACAAAGTGGATTATCAGCATAACTTACAGGAACTGAGGAAATCGACGAACAAATATTCTAGGGACTTCTCCAACTTGGACGAGTAAAGGTTAAACTTCATAAGTTTCAGTCACTACTTCCGCCGTCTTCTTTAGCTCCCAGGCCCAAATCCTCTCGAGCACTGCCAGAGCCATTTTCATCTTCTTTAAATCACAAGTCCGTTATCAACCATTAACTTACGGCAGATAAGAATATGGCGTGGGGCGAGCAAGCTAGTTACCCTTGGCGTGTAGGTATACGTCCTTAAATTAAAGAAAACAAGTATACTAGAACGCCGACTACAAACAACTCCGTGGCTTTAGTCCGCAAGCGAACTATACCGGCCGAGCGACCGCCGCTTGTCGGCGAAGTTAGTGCCAACTTTAATGGCTAGAGGATGTTGCGTGGTCAGCGCAACGAACACCCAAGGTCATTCATTTCGGTTTTCTAGACCGGAGCCGCTATTTCCTTGAAATAGCTCCTCAATTATCCTCACGAGGCTGAGTGGACCCCGTTCCAGATCCACTACTACTCAGAAAATCTGGTAGCGCCGGGAATCGAACCCGGACCTCTGGATCTGTAGGCAGAAACTCTGACCACTAGACCACAGATTATCCGAATTAATTAGCGATAAAAGTTCGAATAATAGAAAATTCAGATGATTGCTGATTCTTTTCCACAAAAGAAAACACCATTATAACAATAAAAACTGAAAATATATGCAATTATAAACTATCAGTTTCAAACACTTTACTTGAAGAAGTCCAACAATGATGTTTGTTTAAAAGACGCATTCCTCGGGTGCGGTGATTGGGTTAACTGGCAATTCCAATAATCGGCGCTATACTCGTACTGCATCCACACACACACACACAATTACGTGTCTGACAGCCACATCAAAGCTGTTCGGTTTTAGTGGTTAAAACACTTTTACGCCAAAACGGCAGTAAACATGAATCAAATTTATTTCGCTTTTATGAAAAGCATTTCTAAACCTTAATCTTAAACCGCAAACCATAACTCAAAGAAAAATATACACGTCATGAAAGTCACTGTTACATTTTATTTCTTGGTTCTTTGCACTTTATGAAGAATGATGAAGAGCGGACCACGAAAAATCTAGTTCCGTCTCTGATTTGCAGCGGCATGGGTACCACTGCACTACACTCCACTGATACACTACGTCTAAAAATGGACAACTGTAATAAATGCAGAGCGTAAAGCCATTACGCCGGTCACGGTAGCCGAGCGGTCTAAGGCATGAACTGTCTTCGCTCGTTCGGAAGCCGGGATCGTGGGTTCGGATCTGTTTCCTGTGAGGTACGAACTGAAATCTTATATATTATTCTTATACACTGCCGGTCACGGTAGCCGAGCGGTCTAAGGCAAGCACTGTCTTCGCTCGCTCGGAAGCCGGGATCGTGGGTTCGAATCCCACTCAGGGCATCGATGTTTGTGCGCATTTTTCTGTGTCTGTCTACAGGTAGAGGCCTTGCGACGAGCTGATCACCCGCCCAAGGAGTCCTACCGTATGTGTAAGATCTAGAAAAACCGAAGTGAACGAAGAAGTTCATGGAGGTAGGCCTAGGCCCACTGGGGCTGTAGTGCCAAGAAAAAAAAACCATTACGCTGTAAATGGAACTCCAGTTCGGACACTGTGGAACTCGATTCTATTTCCCAGTTTCAGATAAAACTCAGCATTAAATTGTGACGGAAACTAATGCTTAAAACACTACGCGATTCGTCACTGAGAGGTCTCCTTATTTTCTATGAACGTGAATCGATGCCTCTCGCGTTTCGGATCCTTTCATGAGTACCAACAGGATGTTCTACTACGCATGGAAGCACACGCTGAACACAAAGATTAGTTTCTAGGAAATTGTGTAATTTTTCTTAGTTAGAATTATTTACGGCCGATCACAGTGGCAGCGCGGTTTGGCTCGCGAGTCCGGCTCGGATTAATTTCACCACACACGGACGAGTCTGACTCTTTGGAAACCGAGCCGAGTGGGACTCGCGAGCCAGACTCGTACGTGTATGGCCCCCTAAGGCATGAACTGTCTTCGCTCGCTCCGACGTTGGGATTGTGGGTTCGAACCCCACTCAAGGCATATACAGATGTCTGTGTGCGTTTATTCTCTCTCTCTGTTGTCCTGTGTAGGTAGCGGCCTTGAGACGGGCTGATCACGCGTCCAAGGAGTCCTACCGACTGTCCTATGATCCAAAGTGGGAGGAGAGAGAGAGAGAAAAAAAGACGCACATACCCAGGAAGCCCAACAGTATAACACACGCAGTCGCAGGAGCACGACACAACAAAAGCACAACACACAAGATAGTGAAGGAGTGCTCCAACAAAGGAGAATGGGCGTGACTGACGTAGTGAGGGGCGACGTAGCGATGTGGTATCCTGAACAATTTTAATATTTTTAACGTTTGACAATGTATATGATAGATACATATTTTAGTTATTTTAATGTGAGAACATGGCATGCAATGAACTGGTTTGACGTGGATAAGTAAGCACCTGAAGATGGCATTATTATGCCGAAACATGTAGTGCGAGGGAGAGAAGGAGATAAATGAGTGTATGCACTGCAAGACGGATTAAATAAATCATGGAAAAAAAAAAGAATTATCTACAAGGGAAATGAAACAGAAGCTTGTTTTTCTTTTGCTGTACTAGACTCAGATAGTTGGAGTTAGAATTTCTCACTCTCTGGGACTTACTGAACATCATTATTCATTACTATTGTTGTCCTCTTACTAAGAGTTATTAACGCCGTTACTGAGCCAGATACACGTACACATAGGCACACTGCGCAGGAAAACTGCGCCTGGCAAAGTGCAGTGTTTCTGGGAGGGGAGGCCATGCAATAGCTCAGGCTGTTAAGTCGCCGGCTTCCAAGAGCGGCGGCCCGGGTTTGAGGCCAGATCAGGCCATGTGGGATTTGTGGTGGACAAAGTGGCACTTGGGTAGGTTTTCTCCGAGTACTTCGGTTTCACCTGCCAATTCTCATTTCACCGACCAATCTGGTTATTTGGGTTAGCATCAAATAAAACTGACGGTAACACACATAACCACAATAACCAGAGGCAATTACAATAGGGGGAATTAAAACCGCATTACAGTGAGGAGCACAATTCTTAACCATAACATGTATACCTGAAGATGGCCAGTTTGGCCTAAACATGTAGTGTCCAATAAAGGAATAGGAAGAAAGAATAGTGAACGACGTTGCACATAGATGGCACAAAAGCTCCAAAGTCAGAATGAAAGGAAGTTTGATGAACAGACCTACTCAACTGGCATGTATGTGGATGGCATCTGCCTTGAAGGACAGATGCAAACCGCGAACAATCTCACGACAGCCGGTGTTCCTAACAGGGCAAAAGCATTACTGCTTGGGCCAAACTGCTCGGTTCGACGATATTACGGCGCTGCGAAAATCACAGGCTTTTCATCATTAACATACAGAACCAAGTTAGTCTCTCACACGGCCACTTTGCATCAATAATATAGGCCCACATCAAAATGTGCAAAAAAGATGAAATATTAGAATTGATTAAATTCTAATTCTTTTATTCTAGGTACCAAAAATTTCAGTTTCTCAGTATTATAAAAATACTGATCCTCTATTACTGTAGATTTTTTTTTCACAGAACCGGTAAGCGCCAAACGTATTCACACGCATTCGCCTTATTTTCGAAACAATGGCTTATACCGGTAACATAACATCTGTTTCGTCTGTACACTGGAGTAAAGTAATTCGTCTGAATTATGAACTGCTGTCAATTTCCTTAAAACATGACTGCAGTATGAATTGCCTTATCGTTCTGGCAACGTCACAAGTGCAGGAAATCCATCCGCGAGCACGCAACAGGAAGAGAAGCAGCTTCCATTTTGCTGGCACAGTTACATAACAGTACTGATATGTCACAAATGGCGCAGTCTCTTCTTATAAAGCAGCTTTTCCAGTTTTCCAACATTTCTTAGAGGTTGAATGAGCGTGGAAAGAAAACAAGAAGGACAATCATCTCAGTAAAGCAGCGAGTTCAATGACATGTTTTACCAATTTAGTTTGCAAGATTTAACATTCCCTTATGACGTAAATTTCTTGCTCCCTTATTACTTCCTTAAAATATAGTCGTGTGTTTCTTAGGCAACAAGGCAAGAAATTGTGTGGGTCTCGGATTTGGATGAATATTTATTGGACGATCACTCTTTACACTCACAAATACAATTATTCACACTAGGACGTCTCCTCTTCAATGTTATACACTCTCGCCCCGCTATTCTCGGTGAGTGTCTTCTGCTCTGCTGGGAACTCAACTGTCCTTAGCTCTCGTCGGATACGAACTGTTATATCCTGCACTCGGACTGAATAGGGAACACCTTGTCGAAGGTTTCCGTTTCGCCCGTTCCTATGCAACTAATCTCTTGTTGCCGCGGGAATAGGTGTCTGCCTCAAACAATTCGTTGCTTAGAAATTGCTAGCCTCTTGTAACGGTGGAAACCCAGTGTTAGACTTTCAGCTGCGAGGCAACGATTTCCTAGGCATTGCTTTCTCATTGTCCGTTGCGTAGCAATGAATGTCTTAGAGTTCGGCTTTCATGCAGCATGTCACAATATTTGTTTCGTCCATTACGCAATTTCAGTTCCCACCCTTTCGTAGTAAGATTTATTTACGTATACCCTGGCTATGCAGGGTGAGTCGCTCCACTTCCGCCACGGCATGGAGTATAACCTGGTTACGGATGGATGAAATGACCTAGAGACAAGGAGGGTAGTCGCATACATATTAAATAAACCGTCGACGACGGAGGATAATGGACACTTCTCAAGTCTGGGGGTTTTGCGGGCCTGAAAACGACTCACCGTAAAGAAATAACACTTATGAAATGTTACGTAGGACCTGTAACATGGATGGACTCCTTACGTAGACTCGTAAAACGACCTAAGCAACAGGTGAGAATAAGAACCAACGGAGGGAGCCTCTGAACAGAGTAATGAACCTTCTGGTTCCATACAAGAAAGGGGAATTCCTTGACTAAGAAAGTATTGGCTTCTCAAGAATGGTTGTTATCCATTAATGTTGACTACTGGCACATGAATGCGTTTGGCCCGACATGCAAACATATCCGGACCATCTCCGAATTATCAACGTAGCCATAACGAGGTAAGAATTTTTACTGTGATGTGCTGATTGCTCGTGTTAATGAGAAAAGTTAATTCACATTATTAGCCCTTACATCTGCATGTTCAGCTGTCACGTGTTCGTCCGTCTTCTTCCGATTCGTATTTCATTCCGAAACAAGGAATTATCCGGAATTCCAGAGTTAAAGCGGTCAAACCCGCATAATCAGACCTCATCGCAATGCAAATTTCTACAAAACTTCAATGCCGTGTGTACTTAACGACTGCAAGAGGAAACAGCCGTTCAATACGTAGACCGAAATATCGAATTCAATCCTTCACAACTTTACGCGGACCAAGAGTTAATGCACGCAACGAGGACATAGTTCTCCGATCTGCCACTTAACAAAAGACAGGTGAACGTGAAAGGAAGTGAAGGATATGGAAGTCGCTCCTTATTGTTGAGAAGTTTATTTTCCAAATAATTCTCCCCCGAATTTCGTACGGATATATCCCACAGTTTAGCTACTTCAAGGAAATAGCGGGTCAGGTCTAGAAAACCCAGATCGACGGCCGTGGGGATCCGTTGCGCCGACCACGCGACCCGCTCTATCCGCAAAAGTTGGCACTAAATTCGCCGACAAGAGGCGGTCTCTCGGTCGGTAGAGTTCGCTTGCGGACTAAATGCCAAGGAGTTTGTTTCTTATCCCACTGTGTTCAGAGGGAAACGCATACCCCAATCCAGTATTCCTATATGTGTTCCTGGAAGCAAACATTCCAGTTTAATACTATGTCGAAAAAGCAATTGACCAACAAAGAGTTAGGGAAATGTCCTGCAATTTGTCTCAAGAGGCTGGGGAAAAAGCACGATCCTCTTCCATTCAGGTTAGGAGAGTGGTAATTCTGTGTAAGCAGTAACGTATACAATCGAATGACGTCACAGAGTCAGTCATCTATACTCATAGTATCCGGTATAGTTAATGAGCTGGAATCTGTTTCTTTACTATACACAGACACCTAAATATTCCTGCGTTATTTGTTTTATTCATGTTCCAATAATACCTAATTAAAAAGAGTGTATTTTTATTCGAGGCCGGTCACGGTAGCCGTGCGGTCTAATGCATGAACTGGGCCGCACCATAGCTCAAGTGGTTAGTCGCTGGCTTCCCACCGCGGCGGCCCGGGTTCGATCCCGGGTCTGGTCAAGTGGTTTTTGTGGTGGAAAAAGTGGCGCTGGGGCGGGTTTGCTCCGAGTACTTCAGTATCCCCTGCCAATCTTCATTCCACCAAATTCTACATCATCATAATCACCCGGGGCAGGATACAATAGGCCAATCAGTTGCCGCCGTCCGAGTGGACCCAGCTGGGCTCCACCCCCCATTAAACGAAATAAAAAAAAAAAGGCATGCACTGTCTTCGCTCTCTCGGAAGCCGGGATCGTGAGTTCTAATCCCACTCAGGACATAGATGTTTGGTGTTTGTGAGAGTGTGCTTTTTTCTGTGTTTGCGTACAGACAGAAGCCTTGCGACGAGCTGATCACCCGCCCAAGGAGTCCTACCGAATGTCTACGATCTAGTAAACCGAAGTGAAACGGAGAGTTTCATGGAGGTATGCCAAAACCCAAATTGGGGCTGTAGCGCCAGAGGGGAAAAAAATGCGAGATTCAACCAAATATTTAGGTACATAATCTGACACAGGCGACATATATAGATGAAATGGAGACAGATATTGTGCCGTGCTCTCAATGGAAGTGCAGGCAAGGAACACATACAGATCACTTGCAACAAAGACATACCAATAGCATTCAATGCGCTCTAAATTGGTGCTGTTAAGCAACTCAAATTTAATCCTTAAGTACTGCATTTTAATTCAGATTTTTTGTAAGTTATAACTTATTAGCTTCCATTTTTGTTCACTGCACTTCAGCTATTCGCGCCCTACAATTAGAAATACGTTATACTTCCGAAGTTTGATATTGTTTAAGGTATTTTTTTTTAATTCGCTCAGTGGGGCGTGGAGTCCACCTGGGTCCACTCGGCACGGCGGTCACTGATTGGCCTATTGTAGCCTGCCCCGGGTGATTATGATGATGGAGAATTTGCTGGAAGGAAGATTGGTAGGGGAAACCGAAGTACTCGGAGAAAACCCGCCCCAGCGCCACTTTGTCCACCACAAATCCCATTTCACCAGACCCCGGGATCGAACACGGGCCGCCGCGGTGGGAAGCCAGCGACTAACCTCTTGAGCTATGGCGCGGCCCTTATTTAAGGTATGTGCCAACTACTGCTTGGGTTTCAACCACGTTTTCCCAGGTTTCCTGTGCGTTGTGCGCACAGCCTATCTCAACATCGCAGTTTTAAGGACTCTTTAATAGCACACCCGATATGGGATGCAAACTCATTATATTCTTCATTACGTAACTTTGGTTTTGCCTCCACGTATCTCATCTGCATTACCTGAGTTTCATTTCTGTAGTAAAGGTAAAGTTGAACCTGTGCTGAACTAATTAAGCACTACGCCATGAACGCGTATGGGGGAGTAGATGTATAAATCCACATATTTACCTCGACAATAGATGGAGGTGAGTGGTCAGCTTCACGCCCCGGCCACTTTAACCCCCGGGGAAAGAGCCCCCGGTATAAATTGAATAAGAGGCTGGATGGGCCCCAGAGCCGGTACAGACGACATGGAGAAGTGATACTTCTTTCCTCACTGGGACTCGAACTCTGATCACCTGGTGATCCAGCCCGTAACCAGTCGCTATACCGACTACGCTATCCCGGCTCATAATTCATGTAGCAGAGCGAAATATTCTTCCAACAATGCTACAACAATTCAAACGTGACAGCGTGCTGAGTACCGGTTAGGTGTGAACAGTTGGAGAAAGATATGGGATTGCGATGTTGCGACAGTGTTATGCAATGTAAAGGTATCATTAGTGTGCAATAAATCAATAAACATTTTACTGACTTTATCACATTATTTATTACAGCGCATTTATTTCGAGTGCACTTCGCCAAAATGTGCTTCACAGGCGATAAGTTCAACACTCAATATCACAAGGAGCAACACGCAACTTACGGCACTGACGAAACGTCGTGTAAGTAAGTAAAACCTGAATAATGCCGATTGGTTTGGCTCTCACCACCAAGAAAAAACAGTTGTACGCTGCCTATCAATTTGTCTGACTTTTGGTACAATGAAACCAATGAGGGCTCCTTCACTCTTTGAAATAAATTATCACCTTAATATAAATTTGTAACAGCGAACCCAGTTTAACCTTACTTACTTACTCATGGAGCTGAGCCCTTCTTCAGGAGCCGCCAATTCTGCAGCTACTCAAGAATTTCCCAGCATTTTATGGAACCCAAAAGTTCATTACCGTGTTCAATTAGCCCTCCATTGGTCCCTGCCCTGAGCCAGATCAATCCAATCCATACAATCCCATCCTATATCTCTAAGAACCATTTTAATATTGTCCACCCACCTACGCTTTGTTCTTCCCAGTGGTCTATTTCCTTCTGGCTTTCCCACCAATATCCTATATGCATTCCTCGTGTCCCCCATTCGTGTTACATGCCCCGCCCACCTCAACCTCCTTGACTTAACCTACAAGAGATATTTAAACAGAGAAGACAATTAGCGACCGCACGTACTCTGTCACACCGGTAAGAAATCGAGCCACGATGCACTGCATACAGGAAACGTTTACTGTATGAATGTTTCTTAGTACAAAACTAAATAACAAAATATTTGTCATAATTTTTTCGAAGTGGTACGGCTATCAGGCAGGTAGCAATGGACAAAACTGCATTAGTAACGGTTCACGATGAAGTTCAGGGTCTCAAATACAGATTCTATTGTGCTTAGAAGTTCCTTCATACGACATAGACCGCATAGCAACCGAAGCCCCAACAATTCTTCTACTGTTGCGTATACCCGTTGCCGCGGTAAGGCTAGCCGTTGACTAGCAAAGATAGAGGGATTTTTACCGAGCCGTTGCACAGCAACGATAGGATATATATATGGTCATACAGACTAATGACAGGAATTCATAAAATGCGCCGCTGAGATGGGTTCAAGTGCCATGATATATACACAAAGTTTCATAAAGACTGGTTCAGCCATTCAAAAGTTTATGGGGGGGATACACAGACACAAAGACAGCACTGAGATAGCATAAGCATAAAAAAAAGTAAAGCAAAGCTATCGCTGTAACAGGCAGTGAAGGTCCACAGGGTTGTGAGACGTTGAGGTTCCCACATTATCTAGAGTCTAGACTCAGCCTCTAACAGAAATGAGTACCAGGAATTAATTAAATAATTTTCCTAGAATCTAGACAATTGGCTCAAAGATGGCGGTAAGGTTGTCAGTCTTACGCGCCGGCCGCGTTTTACTCCCGAGGAAAATTATTTAATTAATTCCTGGTACTCATTTATGTTAGAGGCCGAGTCGACCCCCAGGGCCACAGTGCGGCCGGAAGGATTAGGTAAACTGAAAAAAATCCAATGACCTCATCGGGACTTGAACCCGCGACCTCCCGGCTTGTATCATAGTGCCTCAACAAACTTATACTTCTTTATTTTTTCAAAATAAGGAAAGTTGGCTAATAAAAAGTACCACGCCATGAATAGGAATTTATACGGTGCAGTTAACGCTTTAACCCACGTACTAGACGGAAGGTCAAGCTTCGCGCCCCGGGCGCCTTCTCCCACTGAAAATAACACAAATGCCAGTTCTATTATTCAACGATAAATTAAACTTTATTGCATTTCGACACTTTCGGGGCGCTAAACATAAACGAAGAGTTTCAACTCTAGCAGCCAGGTTTACAACGTGTTGGTGGAGGGGCGATTCAGGATCTGACAGGCTAAAAGGAACATTAAGAAGACTGAATGTGTTATACGAGAAGATATCGTTTTATGATTTAGCGAGGTAAAAATAAATGGATTGGGCAGTTAGATTCGTGCCATGAGGCGACAGGATGGAGTCTCAGAAAGCCGCGTCGAGCCTCGAACACCGGGAGAAAGACGGAGGTGCCAGAAGTTCTTAAGTCGGCGTCGAGGAAAATCGATACCTAAACATGCCTAAACAATAGGGCGCAACAGACAATAGGAACAATGTTGCTTGAAACTGCATTAACGGAACTGCGGTGCTAGGTACTGCTTGGCTACAAACACACAAGCACTTCATTGGAAACGGCTCATCATCGCAATAACACGAGCGTGATATGAAATACTTGTTAACATCTATAACTCTTAACTGAAATTTTGGGCGGAGGCGACATAAACATAACAGTTTCAATTGAATTCTGTCAAACTTTCTGTAAAAGCGGTATCAGGCAGCTTCATAAACAATGGGATTAATTGGAGTATAATATTGAAATGGCATTTCAGAAATAGTAAGTGAAGGTAGGACTCCATTAATTTGGCTCAGAAGATGGACAGGATTTTGTGAACAAGGTAAAGGAACATTTGAGTTTCTTAATAAAAGTGGGTAAAAGGCAAAGCTGTCCCTGTGCTTAACTAATCAGACACTGCGCCATGAAGGCGTATGGGGGAATGGATGTATAGATCCACAATTTGACTTCGACACTAGTTGGAGGTGAGTGGTCATCTTCACGCCCCGGCCGCTTTATTCCCGGGTAAAGGGTCCCTGGTACCCACTGGAGAGGTTGGGTGGACCCCAGAGCCGGTCTGGATGATACGGAGAAAATTCTTGGCCCTACCAGGACTCAACTCTACCCCATGGTCGTCCAGCCCGTAGCCAGTCGCTACACCTACTACGCTATCCCGGCTTAATAAAAGTAGGAAGGTTTATCACTTTTCAATAAGGGCCTTACGTTATAGGGAAATTTTTAAAGCATTCCTGAAAAACTGCAGTAGGTATATTTGAGAGCAGATTTACGTTAGAAAAATATTCTCTCTTGGTATGTGGACTATGTAACAGAAGTACGCAACTTAACCTAGCAAAGTAAAATAACAAAGCATTGTAAATGACTGAAAAGTCCAACTTCTTGTGTGGCACGGAGTTCTACAAGTATAGCGGTCTCCCTCACAAATTTTCAACAAATATCCACCAATCACATTACAGAAGGATGAAATGACATACATGGCTTCCATGTAACGCTTTCTTTTTACACTTTTTTAAACTGTGAGCGTTTCGAATATCCACTCTGAAAGATAGTAAAAAATGCTACAAGAATTTTTGTGGGGCGTATGTGCCACAAAACACCTTATACGACAAAACAAACTCCGTGGTTTTAGTCCGCAAGCGAACTATACCGACCGAGCGACCGCCGCTTGTCGGCGAAGTTAGTGCCAACTTGGTGGATAGAGGGTGTCGCGTTGTCAGCGCAACGAATCCCCACGGCCATTAATTTCGGTTTACTAGACCGGAGCCGCCATCTCCTTGAAATAGCTCCTCAATTATCAACACGAGGCTGAGGGGACCCCGTTCCAGACCCACTACTTCTCAGAAAATCTGGCAGCGCCGGGAATCTTAACCGGAACCTCTGGATCTGTAGCCAGGAACTCTGACCACTAGACCACTGTATTTAGCCACTAAGATTACTAAGATTACTTGTCGTTAATATTCATGAGAATGCGTGCTCATTTAGCGCCATTTATTAAATACATTTTATTTATTTTATTATTTTTATTTATATTTTGGCCTTAAATGCAACTTATTCTATAGTCACCCGTCTTCCTCACTTCATGTTTCGGCCGTATACGGCCATCCTCAGGTGTCTTCTATCTTGCTAAAATACTGTCACGTCTACGGGGGTAGCGTGACTAATAATTGTGGATTCTAAATTTCGTTAGGTTTATTTGACGTCACTATTAGAATCACATTCAGTTATAACGGTTCACACACTCAACTCCTGGCCAACAGTGTGTACAGCTGTAACAAGACCCAGCAATAAATAATAGTGTTAAAAAGTGATGATAATAATAGGGGATGCAGACGGACCAGGGAGATATTAAAACAAGGTAAAAAAAAGTAAAGGTAAAGCTATCCCTGTAAGAGGCCGTGGAGGCCCATAGGGTTGTGAGACGCAGAGGTTCCCACATTTTCTAGAAAATGGGCTCACAGATGGCAGTGAGGTCGTCAGCCTTACGAGTCAGCCGTCCTTAACCCCCATGAAGATTCCTGGTACTCATTTCTGTTAGGGGCTAATGGACCCCAGGGCCATAGTGCGGCTGGTAGTATTAGGTCAATTGAAAAATCCAATAACCTCATCGGGTATCGAACCTGCGACCTTCCCGGCTTGTATCATAGTGCCCCCACTTAAAACAACAGTGAAAAACTCCAACTGGAGATAAACAGGTCCTATTAAAAAATATGTCAACCCCTATGTCACGATGGAATGTGATAAGGTTGCGCACGTTAAAGCAACCCTCTTGTAAAATGTCGCGTAAGGCGCCATGAAGGTGCAAGATGTGGGGCCCTTCATAACGTTCTAAGCGATGAAGGGGGCATCACACGGAGTACACCTTCCGGTCACGGCAACAGATGCTTGAATGCAGGTTTTCTCGTTCCTGACGGAGAGTTGCCACACCTCTCTCCTACAGCTAGTCTTGCCAGGAATAGATAACAGCGCGAACATTACCGCCTGGAGCTCCCTACCTGACATCAAATCCCCTTGCGAGAGAGCCTACTTTGCAGCCGCGCTGGAGGCCTCACTACCGCGCAGGTCTACTACACTGCAAAATACAACAGAGTTCTCTGGTGGACACTTGCTGCAAAATCTCCAAAATGACCAGGTGGTTAACACTGGAGAGACTGCCACGCACTTATTGAATCTGTTTATAGGACATGACACTGCCAGACTGACGACGAATATACAGAAAACCTTGGTACATGATATTGCCTTACACACAGTTGAAACTGTTTAGTCGATAAAAGAAGATAGATGAAGGCACTATCAGCCGAACATGGACAAACCACCCGTCAACATCAACTGCAGTGTAGTCGGGACATGCGCACATGAGCTCGGCAAAAAGCTACTGACATATACGGGCAGATGTTTTGCCTCTCACTTCTCCGTCAAGTCGAAGGTTGCTGGTTGGACATACTTATAATATGCCAAGGTGGAACAGGCGGGAGAGTGTATGAGAATACACGGCAAGCGCATGTGAAGGTGCTGAAGAAGGTCGCGGAAGTGCACACCCACCGGTAAACCAGCTATATTTGGGTAAATCGTGGGCATGCGGTAGCGTAGCTGGTTGAGGCACTATGCTACAAGCCGGAAGGTCGCGGGTTCAAGTCCCGATGAGGTAACTGGATTTTTTTCAATTGACCTAATCCTTCCAGCCGCACTATGGCCCTGGGGTCGACCCAGCCCCTCACAGAAATGAGCACCAGGAATCTTCCTGGAGGGCCGGCGCGTAAGGCTGACAACCTCACCGCCATCTGTGAGCAGACTGTCTAGAGAAAATGTGGGAGCCTCGACGTCTCACAACCCCATGGGTCTTCAAGGCCTGTTACAGGGATAGTTTTACCTTTACCTTTTTACCTGTTGCAGTGGGCCATATGTATGATCGGGTTGAGTTTCCAGCATTACCATGTCACACACACACACACACGCGGAATGCATTCACAAAGAAAGTACTTCCTGGACAACACGCCATTTGCGACTACGCTGCCTAAAGCGAGTGAAATCGACCAACATAACTCAAGCTGCTTTCATCCTCACTGGACAGGCCTCCGAAAACAGGCAAATGAAAAATTCGACACAACTTCAAGACTAGAGCACTGCAGAGGTATGTGATATTTCAAGAATTAATTTTTGGAATACACACGCCCCAAGTAGCCTTTTAAACTGCAATTATCTCTGCATGTTGCGTGTATGACATGTGGAGATAACCTTCTGGCAGAAACACATTAACTCTTATTCTTAGTCTATAGTGCTGCTACTTTGTGGAACATGTTATATTTTAGCGTCCTGTTACACTGATTCATGTCCATGGTTTATGCCAACCGTCTTACAGTGTATACAGTTTTTCACCTTATTCTTCACTTCCACATTACATATTTTAGCACTAATGTGCCATCCTCAGATGTCTTTATGCACGTTAAACTATTGTACTGCATGCCATAATGTCTTTATTCTAAAATGACTAAAATCTGTATTCGTCATATATGTCGATGAATTCTGAATAATAAAACTTTTCTGAATTCATCCTACGTCGAACTCAAACACGCGAATTACGCCAATCCTCTTTTATGTGAGCATTCTTCCTACATACATTTGTGTATCGTGTTCTGTGTTGTGGTTTGCTCTTGTTACTGCATATTACTTTACAGAAATAATTCTTCGAAGAGCTCTATTACTATTGACGCTGCCACTACTACTACTACTACTGCTGCTGCTGCCGCCGCCACTACTACTGCCACTAACTACTACTACTAGTGGGGTGAGACTGATTCCACTTGGTACTGCGGCCACTTCTGGCCTATTGTACCAGCCCCAGATGATTGATGATGGTAACTGTGGAGCAATTGGTGGAATGAAGACTGACAGGGCAACGGAGGTACTCGGAGCAAACCTGCTCCAGAGCTACTTTGTCCACCACAAATTCCACATAACCAGACCCAGGCTCGAACTCGGGCCGCCGCGGTGGGAAGCCGGTGACTAACCGCTTGGGCTATGGCGCGGTATTCGAAGTCTCTGATACCAACCCTATGAGGAACTCGTACAAGGCAGTGAAGGTTTGGATAACTGTAGCCAATGTTTAGGTCCTGAAGATGAAGTACAAAATGTTCCGAAACGTCGATAATCACCTCCCCAACCACACAGCGCAAACCAAGACAGCCACAATCCAGTACGTAAAAGTTTCTTGCTAAAATGCGGCTAGAATGAATCACAGCAAACGGCACAGAAACTGGCTACGGGCTGGAGGCCGAGGGGTCGGAGTTCAAGTCCCAGGGTCAAGAAAATGTAGCTAGGAGTAGATGAGAGAATTGAAACTGGGAGTTCAGAAGAGTAGAAAGAATTGAAATACAACGGCGTACAACAGAGAATCTGAGAATGAGATTTGATTTCAGCTGTCAGTAGGATACAGCCATGGAAAGTTAGTAGTTGAAGAATTATAAGTCAGCCTGTGAAGACTTAAGTGCGTGATTAGAAGATTTAGTCACTGTGAGGTTGTTTTAATTCCGTTACCAGGTCATGACTAGTGAAGACTGAGAATCTTAGTGCGTGCGTAACTGTGGGGCCACACGAGCTCACGAAGTACGTCCGTTGCAACGAACGTACTTTATGACGGACGTTGCTGAGGACACCACACAGTTGCAGAATGCGGTGCGTAAGTTTTTTGTCTGCAATGGAGCCAGAAGAAAGTGTAGCATTCGCCTCTCTTGTTTATATCTACAACGGACATCACGACGTTCGTTACAACGGACGCAGGTTGTGCGCTCGTGTGGCCCCAGCCTAAGGTAAAGTTGTACCTGTGCTCAACTAATTAAACACTACGCCATTAAAGCGCATGGGGGAATAGATGTATAGATCCACGTTTTCGAGACCTCGGCACTAGTTGGGGGCGAGTTGTCAGCTTCACGCCCCGGCCGCTTTACACTCGGGGAAAGAGCGCCCGGTGCCCATTGGATATATAGCTGGGTGGGCGCCGGAACCGGTCTAGACGCTATGGAGAAAATTCTTGACCATACCAGGAATTGAACTCCGACCCCTCCGTCGTCCAGCCAGTAGCCAGTCGCTATACCGGCTGAGCTATCGCGGCTCCTAACTGTGAATTGTAAATTGTGTAAATCAGCGATAGCGCTGTATTACTTGTAAGTACGATTTGACTGTATAAATCCAGTCATCCAATCCAAACCCCGTCTATAGTCACTAACACATTTGAGAGTATGTAATAAAATTTAGGACCCTACGTGATGTACAGGAGCTATTTAAGATATCAAATAAACCCACGATTACTGTACGATGATATACGAATCTTCACACTGCGATGTATTTTTCCAAATCATCACCAAGGTTTCCACACTTCTTGCGATACCAACAAAGGCTGAAGGAACACTGAATCCATTCTGCTTCCGCGCTTGTCAAAGCTCTGTTTAATTTTCTGGATCATGGTCTTGTTTTGGAAACTCGTCCAAACTTCAAAATTTAAGGAAGAGGAAGACCTATGGCCACAGGATGGACCAATTTCAGGGTTCGCTGCAGGGGACACGTGGTGGACTTACCAGCAGTGTCTCCCTACGAACAGCGCGCATATTACAAGAGTCACAGGCAGGCTTGTACAGGCTGAGTTCCTCTTCTTGCTCATTTTCATTCTTATTTCATCCGGAAGCTGGAGTTCGCTATTATCTCATGAATATCATTCCTGTCAAGAGGACTGATATCCAATTTTCTGAAAACAGCTTCTCTGACCTTCTTCTTAGGGTTAAATACGTCATCAGTCCAATGTTTCTCTGTGCTGTGTCAGGTTTCGAACCTACAAGATTGATCGTCCAAAATTAGATTCCTGCATGGGTATCTTATACTTTGAAAGTCTCAACTGTAAGTCAAAAGACAGAGAGAATGGTGTGCTGATTTCCTCGATTTCCAACTTCTTCAGAATTGCCCCGAGCATCAAAATGTTCACTTGCCTTAAAAAACGGTTTCTCTGAGTGTCAAAGACGGAGCTTTGTGGTACCTGGTAGCTCTGCGGAAAGCCCAGTCCTGTAGAACTTGCCTAAAGGGGCCCATACACGTACGAGTCTGGCTCGGCGAGCTTGACTCGGATTAATTAATGTGTTTGGACTCTTCACAGGGGCCCACTCAAGGACGAGTTTCGCTCATTGGAACCCGAGTAGAGTGGGACTCGCAAGCCCGACTCCTACGTGTATGGGCCCCTTAACGGCCACTTCCAGTGTTTTACGAACGTAATCCTTAGACAAGGCATGCTTAATTACTGCAGCTTTACCGGATTTCTTCTTCTGCTTCCCTGTTTCTCTACAGGTTAAAAACAACTGAAATGAATTAAAGTAGTTTTTAGTTAACAATGGATAAATTTAGCCAATTTTAGTATCAACATTTTGGGAAAGGGTTAGAAAATCATTAACAAGCAAAAACAAATTCAGTTCAAAAAATGGCTAAAAACATTTGTATAGGGACCAGTAACACTGTGTACTACTGTGTAATACTGCAGGCTGGAGGGGCAGCGTGAAAAAAATAAATTAGTAAACTGTGAGTCAACAGCCCTACTCATTTCAAATTGTATTAAAATACAACGTGAAACTATTATGGAATTTCGCAACCAAAAGAGCAACATACGAATATGGTGATTTCAAACATTTCGTTTGAAATTCTTCCACAATTTCGTTTGAATCCACAAGAAAATACTGTAAGACATACCTTTCAAACATTGCATCTTGCACCATCTTCTGAATATGCAGTCAGCGTTCACACACGGTTCCTGAGCTACAACACTCTGAAACATACTGTCACGTGTTTCAATGACTAAGACGCGAGTTTGGACTGGTGAATCGATTTACTGGATCTTCACTAGTCGTAACTACAATTAGTGCTTACACTCTCAAGATTACTGTAACTGTAGCACATGTAGCGTCACGCACTAAGTCTTCTAATTCCTCTTCTGGCCACACTGCTGTTCCCTTGGAACTTCGGAACTCAAGTGAGGTCAGTTAACATTCCCGTATTCTCTCATATCCTCTCAGCACGGACCACGCACAGAAAACACAGTTCTATTGTTGCGTAGCACAGACCACACAGAAACAAGTCACGTGATACTTGTCTCGCCAGTCCATTGGCGCGCTGATGGTTCCTACCTATACGCGTTACAATTACGGATATAACGGAAAGAGGCAACGTTACCCTACATCCTCCTCCCAGGTCACTGACACTCTGTGAAAAGCGAAACTCTCAATCGACATCACTCAATATAAAAACAACACAAATACAATGAGTCTTCTAGACAGCGCTTCCGTCAACTTCTGCGTTAATGAATCGATTCAACTTGACTGCAGGAACGTCGACTTTTCGCCTGAGTAGGCGCTTGTAGTAATATTGTACCTATAACCTACTGCTGTAGGCCAATCCTTCGCATTTGAAGGTCCGCGGGTCGAATCTGTTCCCGGTGACCGATTATCCTGGTTCAGTTTTTTTCACGGCTTTCCTCATTTCCTCCAAAGAAAATTTAGTGTAATATTTTTAAACAGTCTATTTCCGCTTCTTTCCACATCCTTTCCAGAGCACCGTTTACACATCTTTCTACCAGTTCACATTTACATACAGTTGAAACAGCCTCGTTAAATGGTGCAAGAAAAAATAATTAACTCAATTAGAGAGAATCCTTTCTGAGAAGCTAGTAACACTCAGCTGCCGGTCACAGTTGCCGCGTTGTCTAAGCCATGAACAGTCTTCGCTCGCTCGAGCACTGGGATCGTGGGTTTGAGTGCCACTTAAGGCACGGATGTCTATATGTGTGCGTTTATTCTGTTTGTGTTCTGTGTATAGGTAGAGGCCTTGCGAAGGGCTGATCCCCCGTCGAAGGAGTCCTACCGACAGTGTGTAGGATCAAGAAACTGAAAAACTGGCCAAGACCCATCGAAGGGATGTAGAGCAGTAATAATAATAACACTAACAAAAAAACTCAGCTGGTCAAAAAATTCTTATCCGTATATTCAGCCCGTAGGTTCATTTCTCTGCTTACTAACATCCGGTAACTTCTGAGTTTTGACCTCCCTAAAATTACAGCACGACATGAAAGATCTCCAGAAACGGAAAACTGCGTCGCAAGCGTTTTTTATCGGGTTCTTTATGACAAAAGGTTTATATTTTCAAAATCCCATCTCACTCTTGACAGAATATATATTTTGTTTGTATTTATTTCCATATATTCCGCCCATCCCATAAGGCTTAAATTATTCGCATTAATACTGCAATATTATTTGAAAAGTACAAATTACAAAGCAACAAAACTGTACGAATTGTCAATTATTTTTTACTTCGACAACGACGAAAACTATTAACAGCCAGATTGTTATATATAATTCTGACTTCTAAAATACTAACTGGGTCGATGAAGCTGCTCGCGCAGGTCTTGGACCGCTCTGATGTGAAACTGAACCTCTGTCGGAGCATACCTGTATGCTGGCATCTTGCTATGTTACCCTGTGTTATGGAGCATATCTGTATGCTGGCATCTTGCTATGTTACACTGTGTTAGGGAGCATATCTGTATGCTGGCATCTTGCTATATTACACTGTGTTAGGGAGCATATCTGTACGCTGGCATCTTGCTATATTACACTGTGTTAGGGAGCATATCTGTATGCTGGCATCTTGCTATATTACACTGTGTTAGGGAGCATATCTGTATGCTGGCACCTTGCTATATTACACTGTGTTAGGGAGCATATTTGTATGCTGGCATCTTGCTATATAACACTGTGTTAGGAAGAAGCACTGTGCATGACGGATGCCCCGCCAAAAGAGCTCAAACGAACATCTATACTGAATTGCAATACGTCAAGGGACTGATTCCTTAAAGATGATAAAAGGATATGTACATAGATCACTCATTCACTCATGGAGCTAAACCCTTCTTGAGAAGCCGCCAATTTTGCAGCTGCTCAAAAACTTCCCAGTATTTTATGGACCCAAAGGTTCATTATCGTGTTCACAAGAGCCCTCCACTGGTCTCTATCCTGAGCCAGACCAATCCAATTAATACCATCCCATCCTATATCTCTGAGATCCATTTTAATATTGTCCACACACCTACGCCTTGGTCTTCCCAGTGGTCTCTTTCTTTCTGGCTTTCCCACCAATACCCTATATATATTCCTCTTCTCTCCCATTCGTGCTATATGCCCTGCTCATCTCATCCTCCTTGATTTGATCATTCTAATTATACTTGGCGAATGGGAGGAGCAAAGATGAATACTAACAATGCGAGTTGCTGCTGGTTCAATTTCGTGAAGCTCACTGGCTACCTATAAAGGTGCTGCGACTTAACGATCCCTGACCCTACCCGCGTGTGACGTAGCAAGCCACAACTAGAGCGGAAGCGTGCATCACTGTTGTCAGATATTCAATTCAACTCCACAAATGTCTAGCGCGCAGTCGCGAGCTTGCAGCGTTCAGATCACATACAAGCACGCCTACTAGAACACTGCCCGCAAATAAAACATGGCCAACAAGGGACTGTCGGCCAATACTGTTCCGAGGCAATTTACTGGCCAATAAAGTATCCCGAGGAGTTACAGATTCTTGTATAAACAAATATTTCATATGCACTGGACCTGACTGAACCATTACCTAATGAGAAACCTGAATGGATCAGAATTTATTGCGAGACTGTTATAATTTGTTAATCAAAGTGAGTTTTATATTGTTTCACTTGGAAGCAAATCTGAAGGAATTCTGAGCATGGGAACACTGTGAGCTTCCCAGATGTGCATCAGCTTGCAGAATACGGCCACGCAAGCCGACGTATGGTTACGGGTATTCAACGAGGAATATAATGGAATAACAAAGAAATATGGGTAGAATTTAATAAGCCAAATTTCATCAATGCTTCTCTTTATATACGAGGTATAGGAAATGATAACTTTTTTTTTCCTTGGCCCCAGTGGGCCTAGGCCTACCTCCATGAACTTCTCCGGTCACTTCGGTTTTTCTAGATCTTACACATTCGGTAGGACTCCTTGGGCGGGTGATCAGCTCGTCGCAAGGCCTCTACCTGCACACAAACACAGAAAAACGCACACACACAAACTAAACATCCATGCCCTGAGTGGGATTCGAAGCCACGATCCCGGTTTCCAAGCGAGCGAAGACAGTACATGCCTTAGACCGCTCGGCCACCGTGACCGGCGGAAATGATAACTAGTAATCACATAAAGAGAGCGATCTTGTAGATTCTAATACCGTGGAATCTGGTAACGTTCGCATACGTTTCAGAGGAACATGCTGGCTCCATCTTCAGGGTAGATCAGTATTCCAAGCAAAAAACCCAGCAATAAACAGGCAGAAAGATTCTTCGAAACGTCGACGGAATTCTGCCCAACAATATGAGGTTATAACTCAGACAATCGTATTTTTCATAGTTACCGCTGTAAAAACCTCAAATCCCAAATAATAATGTAATCTGGGAATTCAACTGTGTGCATTACCTTCACTTGTACAGACGCAGCCGACAACAGATAATATTGTCACGCGTAGAGGTGGGTGCAGACTGGGTTTATTGCACCCTGTACATTCATACAGTTCGGGACTACAGGCAATACAGCGCTATCGCTATTCTACACACTTCCCAGTTCACCGTTACACACGGACTAAGATTCTCAGTCTTCACTAGCCGTGTCCTGGCAACGGATTTACCTTACACACTCACTGCTACTTAAACTCACACACATAGTCCTTGGCACAGTCTAATTGCTCTCTTGTCATTTGTTCTCAATCGGGTTAACGGCTCTGCACTTCACGGCGACAGGTGCGCCGCTTGCCGCGAGGCGCGTTTCGACTGCCATCTCCAGAACTCGACCTAATTCTCGACTACTGTTCTGCACTCTCTGACACTCTTCTCTACTCCCCGCGTCTTCTGACTGTGTCCTTTTATAACTCCTGAGCACAGACCACACAGAAAACACAGGCTGTATTATTAAGGAAGCGGGCTTATTGGTTCGTTTTCTAGCAATGAACGTCCTATTGTCGCAAGCGTACACTTCGCGGGAATGTGTTTACCGAGCCGTTACCTAGCAATGGGTATATAAGTCACAATGTAAAGAATAGAAGAATACCAAACACGGCTCTCTTAATGTACAGGTGGGGTGCAGAAACTTCCTTTTTGTGAAGACACATTGTGAAGAGAGAGGAGGGCGCAGAAAAGTGGGGATAGGCTCGGCGAACGCAGCAGTCGCCGGAGTTTCTGTCTAATACCCCACAGTAGGAAACATGAGGTGGACGGGTGAGCGGCGTGCGTTTGCTGTCGAAGCCTATTTTTCGAACAACCATTCCTACGTGGCGGTGCAGCGCGGGTTCCCTACTCACTTCGGAATTAAGCCCAGAGGTCCGGTTCCCGACCGGAAATTGATTGTTTTGTGGGCAGAGAACTTTAGGAAAACCGAGAGTGTGGTGAAAAAATCATCAGGATGAAACGCACCGTTATGACGCCAGAAAATGTGGAGGCAGTTCGACAGTCGATTTTGAGATCTTTTTCGAACCAGCTCTTGAAGAAATGCATCTAGGAAACGTCTGGTTCCAAAAGGATGGTGCCACGGCCCACGCAGTCCCAGCTGCGATGACAGTTTTGAGGGCAAATTCCCCGGACGGCTCATCTCGCTTCAGGTGACATCCCGTGGGCAGCGCACTCACCTGATCTAACGCCCTGTGAGTTTTTATGGGGATACCTCAAGGCAGAGGTGTTTAAACATCGCCGCACAAACCTGCTTCAGCTGAAGACTGTTATTCGGTATGAAGTAGCCCAAATTCCGGTGCACATGTTGGAACGTGCAGAGGGGAACTTCAGAAAACGGTTGCATCAGTGCACAGAGAACGGTGGCCCCCACCTTCAAGATATTTTGTTTCAAACTACATGATTTAAAACTTTAAAGTATGTTCTTTCATTAGCTAAACATAAATTTTGTCTATCCGCAATAATTTTTCTTTTATTCGCCTTCAAAAAAAGGAAGTTTCTGCGCCCCACCCTGTATTATCATCATCATTATTATTATTTTCTGAGGAATCCGCTACTTCCATTTTCAGGGTACTGCATGGACTGATTAACAGACGCACCGCCCTGTGATCACCCTCTCACGAGTCCAAGTACAGACCATAGCTGAAAGGATTCAAACCTTTTGTTGCGAAGTTTATTTTTACAGTGTTAACGGGCAAAGGAATTCAGCTGGAAGCAATATGCGCGCAGGTTAGAGTGGGGATGAACTGGATGTTATTATGCAGCGTGAGTCTTCGTCGCGCCCCCTGCTCCGCAGAAGAGCAAGCTGCTCGCTAGCCACCATATGGTATCTCTTGTGCGAATTTACAACAGAACGGACATCAGCCACAAGAAGGACAGGGATTAGTTCAGAATAGAAGCCCAGCTCTGAAACAAAACATGCCTCTTACTGGACCTGACACCGCCTTGTCAGCCGCACTCTTCAATAAAGTAATTGCAACTCAAATGTATATCTTCCGATTACATCACTTACTTCACTTCTATTGGGGCACGCGGTAACGTAGTTGGTTGAGGGGCTATGCTACAAGCCGGAAGGTCGCGGGTTCTAGTCCCGATGAGGTCACTGAATTTTTTTCAATTGACCTGATCCTTCCAGCCGCACTCATCCTCTAACAGAAATGACTACCAGAAATATTCTTGGGGGTAAAGGGCGGCCGGGGCGTAGGGGTGACAACCTTACCGCCATCTATGAGCCGATTGTCTAGAAAATGTGTGAATCTCAACATCTCACAACCTTATGGGCCTCCATGGCCTGTTACAGGGATACCTTTACCTTACTTCACTTCTAATAATCCTACATAATATATCCTAATAATATACGTGGTGTATCCAAAAGTTCCCGAAATATACATATATACGTATCAGTTTTGTAACGGTGAGCGAAAGCGCAGAAATTACGCAGTTCCCAGTTCCTATAGCAACGAACTGTCGAGCATAAACACTTGTATGAACGAAAGTTATCCAGTAGGCCCACAAATGTGCGGGCAGTCTTTAGTTTCAATGTATGTCGTGTGTATTCTGTGAGCATTAATAATATTATTACGTGTTTATGGCTCCGTGACTAATAACGGGTTTTGGATTGGATGATTGAATGTATTAACTTATTCTTTACAATCTCTCTTAATCACAATCAATCTTCAGCCGAACCCTTCTCCCTTGACTGACGAGGACTCTCTCCATTATCGTTCTCGTTCTACGAGTGACTTCCGATTTACTTCGTTCGGTGCCCTCTTATAATTCCTCGGCACGGACCCCACGCAAAACACCGACTTCTGTTATCAAGAATGCGTGCCGATTTGGTTCGTTACCTAGCAATGGATGTCCTATTGCTGAAAGCGTGACTCCGGGAATATGTTTACCAAGCCGTTGCCTAGCAATGGTCCTGCGTCACAATATTCTGATGTGGACGTCTGAAGTGTAGTTTCTGTATTGCTAGTGGGGTGGGACTAAGTCCCTTGTACTGCGGCCACTTCTGGCCTATTGTACCAGCCCCAGATGATAGATGAGGGTGATTGTTGACCAATTGGTGGAATGAAGACTGGCAGGGAAAACGGAAGTACTCGGAGAAAACCTGCCCCAGCGCCACTTTGTCCACCAGACCAGGGATGGAAACCGGGCCGCCGCGGTGGGAAGCCAGAGACTAACCGCTTGAGATATGGCGCGGCCCTGAAGTGTAGTTAGTACTTATAATAAAATGTGACTTATTTTATGGGGATTTTGTTGTTTTCTTTCCTTTTCAGAAAATCCAGTTCAGTAAAATTGTGAAACCACCAGGATAATCCAGGAAGACACTTGATAGGTATGTGTACGTAATACGATTGGGAGAAGCCACACCTCTATGAACGCTATACGCCATAACAGTGAACTCTCTCCGTGTACGCCTCCTGTTAATTTCAAGCTTGTTCAGGAAGAAAACAATACGATCGATTGTGGTGTATACGTACGCCTGGTGCCATTAATCACCTCGACAGTAAACCCTACTAGGAAATAAACATGAAATCTATATACACGACTTCACATTCCACTGGGAAATCTGTGCAGAAGGCTTATGCAGAGGCCGCGCCATAGCTCAAGCGGTTAGTCGCTGGCTTCCCACGGCGGCGGCCCGGATTCGATCCCGGGTCTGGTCAAGTGGGATTTGTGGTGGACAAAGTGGAGCTGGGGCAGGTTTTCTCAGAGTACTTCGTTTTCCCCTGCCAATCTTCGTTCCATCAATTGCTCCACAATCACCCTCACCTATCATCTGGGGCTGGTACAATAGGCCAGAAGTGGCCGCAGTACAAGGGACTTAGACCCACCCCACTAGCAGTAAAAAAACAGGCTTATGCAGAATGGGGTCTACACCTATTTTAATGTGTCAAGACTGTTCAGATCTTCTTCACTAACACTGTCAAACCCAATATTTTCTGAGCATAAAATTGCGTTATCAATTATAGGTTTACTGTCTCCTGAAATTTCATTAAATAACGAAGTAATTAGCGTAAGTTGTTCTTGAATACGAACTACGGTTCAGCCTACTTACGCATGAATCATACTGTCTTCTTTATTNGTCTTGTTTATGAAACGAACTTCTGAAGTAGTCCTTCCGAATAATTCCATTCTGAGTTCTATGTTTCTGTTTCTTCTAGTTACGAATGTCTTTCTCTGGAGTCTGATTACCGATAATAAGTTTTTTGTATTAAAATTGTTAGTTTGCCGTTGATTTCAGCGGGAAGGTCTCCAATTTATATATGAAAATGTAACTTATATTTCTTGCTTCTTTGTTCCCACCTGCGAATATAATACGGAACACCCAAAGATATATTCACTTCGTGCTTTTGCTAATATGCAGGTTACACTAGCTCAGACCGCTAAGGCTATTCAAATTTTAATTACATAAAAAGGCATATATTTTTATTAGTAGTCCTTTTCAGTTTAAGCCACATACTGTGATAGTCATATCGTTACCATATTCAGAGTAGAGAAAGGGAAGCTTTTCTGGTGTAAGAACATTTCCAATATTCTCCGAACTAAAATTTTCATAACTAGTTCACACAGTATTAACACACATTTGCTTGACTGGCAGTGCCTTAATTATTCTGATGCCTTTCAATAACCGATTCGTGAATCATTAACGAGTGTTGCCTGTACTACTTTTATTATCTATATACATATCGTTTTCGAAAATATAATTTTACCTGTGGTTCTGTATGGGTGTGAAACTTGGTCTCTGACATTTAAGGGAGGAACATAAACTGAGGGTGTTTGAAAACAGGGTGTTGAGGAGAATATTTGGGCCGAAGAGAGATGAAGTCACAGGAGGTTGGAGACAACTGCATAATGAGGAGCTTCATAACTTGTACTCTTCTCCAAGTATAATTAGAATGAGCAAGTCAAGGGCATTTAGCACGAATGGGGGAGAAGTGGAATGCGTATAGGATATTGGTGGGAAAGACAGAAAGAAAGAGACCACTGGGAAGACCAAGGCGTAGGTGGGTGGACAATATTAAAATGTATCTTAGAGAGCTAGGACGCGATGGTATGGATTGGATTGATCTGGAGCAGGATAGGGACCAGTGGAGGGCTCTTGTGAACAAGGTAACGAACTTATGGGGTCCATAAAATGCTGGGAATTTCTTGAGTAAATGCACAATTGGCGGCTTCTCAAGGAGGGCTCGGCTCCATGAATGAGTGAATGATATGTGTATATATACATCGTTGAGTTGCAGAATTATTTAAAAAAAATACGAAGAATGTGGGAGGATATGGTTAACCGCCTGTTTTAAAGCACTACACCAGGATTGCTCCTATTATGAAGTACCATCCCAGAAAACGTGTATTTCTGCTCCGACTAAAGTAACCCACAATGAGCATCAGTGATGACAGCATGTCACGTGGCCGGGTTCGAAACTGAGGTATACAAAACGAAAAGCGGAAGGGCTAAACAATCTCCCACGAAGTTCGATAGTGCTTCTGGATCTGTAGCCAGGAACTCGGACCACTAGACCAGAGAGGCGGTCTGAGTGTCCGTTTACGTGGTTTAATACCGGCTGACAACAAATTTCGCGTCAATTTCAATATATTATCACAACCATACGCATGTAATTCTGATATACACCACACACTTACCTAATGATGTCGAGTACGATCTCTCCAAAAAAGAACAAAAAAAAAAGTTTCCTGCATAAAGTTATCTCTCGCTGAAATAAATTTAATGCTCCAACTAGAATTCATTGCCGAGAATTGCAGCACAAACCTTATCATACCTGTCTACAATCAAATAAACAATTTGTGTTAGAACATTTCCGTGGTAACGGGTAATTTTACTGTTATAAGCCATGAATAGTCAGCTACGACTGTTGGGACACGCTTCCTTCACAGATATTCTCTAACACACAAAAATATACCGTACAGAAACCAGCGCTTCTTGATACATTTCGGGAATAGAATCGGAAGGGTTAAAAGAATGGTCTCTGTGGCCATGCGACATATCCGATCCTGATGCCAAGGTGAACATACTGGCACGTATTTAGGGTTCCGTGGGAAATAACTGTCGATTCTTAGTTCTGATGGACTTTACTAACACATTTACACTCGGTTACAATGATTCACACGTTCTACTCCCTCTGGATACCGAATCCCTCGCTGCTGTCTGCGTCTTGCACCTCTGTCTACCGCACTCTCCTCTCGCTTCTGTTCTGTGCCTTCAGTCCAAGTCAAAGTCACACTGCGACTGACGGTCGGTCAGTCAGTCAGTAAGTCATGGTGTCGAGCACCATCTGCGCTCAAGACCAGATATTTATTACTCTTTGACAGTTACGGTCTTGTTTTTGTGGAGTGCCCTCTCTAACGAAAGGACGGGTCTCCCTTTTGTATATGCTGCTGGCCTTTGCCAGTGCAGTCTTTCTCGGGGTCTGAGTCCCTTGGGACTCGAGACCATATTTTACTGTCTCAGATTTAGACTTTGCGTCGCCTCCTACGACTCGCAGGGTCACGGTGAAGGTATTCGACCCCACCTCCACACGGGGATGTGTTCAGTTCTGAACTATTCTCCCTTTATTCCCGCTAGGCAGACGGGAGAGGAATCACTTCCTTCAAGAGTTCCGTTATGTCATATCCGTGGTAAGCGTCCGTTTAGAATGCCGTTACGATGGATCTCCAATAGCTCCATCAAAACCCAGGGTAACGGTGTATTTCGTGTTACCACGGGAACGCGCCCCGCGAAGATGCGCAGGTTGTCGCTTTCAGGCAGCACTTCAGAGTATGCGTTTTCGCGTGAAGTGTCTGTCACCCAGACAACGATGCAGGAACATCACTACAGGGCCGTTGCCTAGCAATGGACGCCGGATTTTAGGCGGCACGCCACAGTATCACAAGGAGGTACTCTGAAACTGCTCGGTGCATGCGGTAACGAACGTAGAATAGACTCCGACAGGGAACACGCAGATTTGCCTGAGGAATATCAGGATAAATGTTACAATAAGCACCGGGACACTATGAGGAACATTACTATGCAGGAAGGTGGGGAAGAGTAAATTGAATAGCTTGTGAACGCTGAACGCGTGACCAAGTCCAACCAATTTTATCATTAGTAACTGAGTAGTAGTCGTCAAGGAGTATCTGTATTTTTATTGCTGTTATTACAGCAGCCATGTGTCCGACGTCAAGTCAATTGGGTAACTGAATTACATGCTGTATGTGATCTGCATTCCGCGCAACAGCAACTTTCACGCAGACTGGGTCATGTGGAAGCAGGTCGTTGTGTTAACTCATGGCTTCACTGCGCTGCGCGATTTACGTCTACACGCGAATGAATACCCACCAGAACCAACATATATTCAGCTTTATCTATACTCGTGAGAAAGTTTACGCGTTTTTCAAGACGAATTTTGATGTGGGGCCTCATTTACAGTTGTGGGGGCCCCGGGGCAATCAAAATGCGAAAGGTCCCTATTAGTAACAAAAAAAAATTGTTATGACAATTATTTCTCTTCTTACTATTACTTCTTGACCGCCTCTGTGGTCTAGTGGTCAGGGTTCCTGGCTACAGATCCAGAGGACTGGGTTCGATTCCCGGCGCTACCAGATTTTCTGAGTAGTAGTGGGTCTGGAACAGGGTTCACTCAGCCTCGTGAGGATAACTGAGGAGCAGTTTCAAGGAAATAGCGGCTCCGGTCTAGAAAACTGAGGTTAACGGCCGTGGGGATTCGTTGCACTGACCACGCGACACCCTCTATCCGCTAAAGTTGGCACTAACTTCGCCGACAAGTGGCGGTGGCTCAGTCGGTATAGTTCGCTTACGGACTAAAATCCCTGAGTTTTTATTACTTCTTACAATAAATAAAAATACAGACTAACTATTCGTGATTTCGAAGAAGCTAATTCTCTATAAAATCTATGGATATTTTTGTTTTGTGATGGCCCTTCAATCCGACCGTTTGGATGGATGTAAAGGGTAATGTGTCACAGAAACGAGTAGGGTTAGCTCAGACGGTACAGCGACGAGCCAAGGAGAGAACTACCCAGGTTCGATTCCTGGTATGGTAAGATTTTTCTCTTCTCCACAGTATCCAGACCAACTCTGGGGCCCACCCAGCTCCCTATCCAGTGGATACCGGAGGCTACTTCCCCGGGGAATAAAGCAGCCGAGGAGTGAAGCTGACCACTCATTTCCATTCAGTGCCCATGTCAAGAATGGTGGAGCTATGCTTCCACTTCCCCGTATGTCTTCATGGCATGGTGCTCACTTAAGTAAGCAGAGGAACAACTTTACCTTTCATGTGTCACCGACTGCCGCGATATTGCACTTAGTAAATATGATCAGCATTCGCGAGGTCCCGGGTCCGAATCTAGGCTAGCATATATGTTATCCCAATAATTTTCTTATGGTTTTCAGTAATTCTTCTATGCAAATGGTAGTGGAGTTACATAACCCAATAATCACTGAAGTATGCATTTTTGTCTCGAGAGGAGCACTGCCAGTTTGAATAAAAAAATAAGAGTGGGTACACTGAGGTCAGTATTACTGTATGCCATTCTTTATGCTAACTGAAACTCCGTGGCCTGTAGTCCGCAAGCGAACTATACCGACCGTGTGGCCGCCGCTTGTTGAGGAAGTTAGTACCAACTTTTGCTGATATAGAGTGTCATGTGGTCAGCGCAACGAATCCCCACGGCCGTTAATCTCGAATATCCTTGAAATAATTCCTCAGTTAACCTCACGAGGCTGAGTGGACCTCGTTCCAGACCCACTACTACTCAGAAAATTTTGTGGCGCCAGGAATCGAACCCGGACCTCTGGATCTGTAGCCAGGAACTCTAACCACTAGACCACAGAGGCGGCCGCAAAGTGAAACTACTCTGAAAGAATTCCACACCGCCTACCCCTTATCAAAAAAAAATGCACCCTTTGGAATCAAGAACTATCAACGCTGTGTAGACCAGTGGTTCTCAACCGCAGGGCCGTGGCCCAGTACCGGGCCCTGACATCAATTCTGCTGCGCCGGGCCGCGGTCTCACAAAGGTTGAGAACCACTGGTGTAGACGATATGGTAAAATAAACAAAGAAAAATGTTACGGTTCTTTTCAACATGTGAATGTGACGCAGACAAGCTACGACATGTGTTTTATCACTGACTCACCACATAAGAACAGGGAATTCCAGTTTTCGACTGAAGCATCCATGAACTGTAACGTCCGTTGAAGATAAGATGTCACAGTTATAGGTATCATTTATGAAATCATCAGTCTCAGATCATTATTCATTCAAACACATATACAGTTGGGGGGCACTTGGTAGCGTAGTTGGTTGAGGCATTAAGCTGCAATCCGAAAGGTCGCGGGTTCGATTCCCGATTTGGTCACTGGTATTTTCAATTGATCTAATCCTTTCAGCCGCAGTATGGCCCTGGGGTCGACTCAGTCTCTAACAGAAATGAGTACCAGAAATCTTCCTGGGGTGTAAAGGGTGGTCGGCGCGTAAGGCTGATAACCTTACTGTCATCTATGAGCCGATTGTCTAGAAAATGTTGTACCCTCAACGTCTCACAACCCTATGGGCCTCCACGGCCTGTTACAGGGACAGGTTTACACCTGTCTTTTTTTTTACACATATACAGTTACAAAATTCTCTTCTCCCATAGATTAGGTCCTTTGTGCTGCTCCTATATGAATTCTGAGGTAACGACTCTTCATAAACGCTTGATGAGAGATCAGCTGAAAGACTTCTACCATTAAAAACGTCAAAAAACGATGGACACTGAATTTGAACCGTGGGGGGGGGGGCATAAGACTGCGCTGTAGCAACACCAGAAATTGTTATTAGCACGCAGCCAGATGTTGTATAGCAACTCCAAATAGCATCAGCTATGGAAACCACAACGAATTTTCTAAACCTCTTTCACGGTTTACTCTTCAGCGCAGTTTTTAGTTCACTTAATAAGAAACGAAACACTTTTATCCGTTACAGCTCACTTCCTTGCCTCACTGAAGGTCTTGATGCAAAAGTTGAGTAAACAAGCGAGAGGTAAAATTCGCTCTGAAATCAATTCATATAACTCATTAATGTGTCCTCTATCAGCAGCAGATCGTGAGCATTATGTCAAACATCAACACTGATCAAACCTGGATACGTCACTGTGCGTGAGTAAGATTACTGAATTCTGATATCTGCAGCCATCCAATATTTGAAACTTGACTTCATATGAGCATCTCATAAACAGAAGAAGATTCCACCAAGAAGCACAATCGGTTAATGTTGTTTAGGAAAATAATTATTGTTTACTTTTTCAGTTTTTGGCGACATTTCTTCAAGTTATGTAGCCACTGTGGTCTAGCGGTCAGAGATCCTGGCTACCGATCTAGAGGTTCCGGCTTCGATTCTCGGCGCTACCAGATTTTCTCAGAAGTAGTAGGTATGAAACTGGGCCAACTCAGCATCATGAGGATAACTGAGGAGCTATTTCAAAGAAACAGCGGCTCCGGTCTAGAAAACCGAGATTAATGGCCGTGGGGATCCGATGCGCTGATCACGTGACACCCTCTAACCGCAAAAGTTGGTACTAACTTCGCTGAGAAGCGGCGGTAGCTCGATTGGTATAATTCGCTTGCGGACTATAGGCCACGGAGTTTGTAGATTTTATTGCCAGACTCATGCAATATTTCAGTTTTTTACGACATTTCTTCAAGTTGTGTAGCGTAGTATGGGATGAGAAAATGAAGAATGGTTAGTAAGTACCTGCGTCATAGTACGAGCACGGAAACAGCCGGCCATGTCCTGTGTCACGGTATGAGCACGGAAAAAAGCGTCATGTCGTGTCACGGTATGAGCACAGGGACACTTACTGAAACTGGCGGTCACGCCCTGTGTCGCGGTATACTTGCAGATAGACTTACGGAAACGGGCGTCATGTCACGAGCACGGAAACAAACGGTCATGCCCTGTGTCACGGCATGAGCACGGAAACAAGCGTCATGTCATATGTCACGGTATGAGCACAGAGAGACTTACTGAAACTGGCGGTCACGCCCTGTGTCGCGGTATACTTACAGGTAGACTTACGGAAACGGGCGTCATGTCACGAGCACGGAAACAAACGGTCATGCCCTGTGTCACGGCATGAGCACGGAAACAAGCGTCATGTCATATGTCACGGTATGAGCACAGAGAGACTTACTGAAACTGGCGGTCACGCCCTGTGTCGCGGTATACTTACAGGTAGACTTACGGAAACGGGCGTCATGTCACGAGCACGGAAACAAACGGTCATGCCCTGTGTCACGGCATGAGCACGGAAACAAGCGTCATGTCATATGTCACGGTATGAGCACAGAGAGACTTACTGAAACTGGCGGTCACGCCCTGTGTCGCGGTATACTTACAGGTAGACTTACGGAAACGGGCGTCATGTCACGAGCACGGAAACAAACGGTCATGCCCTGTGTCACGGCATGAGCACGGAAACAAGCGTCATGTCATATGTCACGGTATGAGCACAGAGAGACTTACTGAAACTGGCGGTCACGCCCTGTGTCGCGGTATACTTACAGGTAGACTTACGGAAACGGGCGTCATGTCACGAGCACGGAAACAAACGGTCATGCCCTGTGTCACGGCATGAGCACGGAAACAAGCGTCATGTCATATGTCACGGTATGNTCGGCGCGTAAGGCTGATAACCTTACTGTCATCTATGAGCCGATTGTCTAGAAAATGTTGTACCCTCAACGTCTCACAACCCTATGGGCCTCCACGGCCTGTTACAGGGACAGGTTTACACCTGTCTTTTTTTTTTACACATATACAGTTACAAAATTCTCTTCTCCCATAGATTAGGTCCTTTGTGCTGCTCCTATATGAATTCTGAGGTAACGACTCTTCATAAACGCTTGATGAGAGATCAGCTGAAAGACTTCTACCATTAAAAACGTCAAAAAACGATGGACACTGAATTTGAACCGTGGGGGGGGGCCATAAGACTGCGCTGTAGCAACACCAGAAATTGTTATTAGCACGCAGCCAGATGTTGTATAGCAACTCCAAATAGCATCAGCTATGGAAACCACAACGAATTTTCTAAACCTCTTTCACGGTTTACTCTTCAGCGCAGTTTTTAGTTCACTTAATAAGAAACGAAACACTTTTATCCGTTACAGCTCACTTCCTTGCCTCACTGAAGGTCTTGATGCAAAAGTTGAGTAAACAAGCGAGAGGTAAAATTCGCTCTGAAATCAATTCATATAACTCATTAATGTGTCCTCTATCAGCAGCAGATCGTGATCATTCTGTCAAACATCAACACTGATCAAACCTGGATACGTCACTGTGCGTGAGTAAGATTACTGAATTCTGATATCTGCAGCCATCCAATATTTGAAACTTGACTTCATATGAGCATCTCATAAACAGAAGAAGATTCCACCAAGAAGCACAATCGGTTAATGTTGTTTAGGAAAATAATTATTGTTTACTTTTTCAGTTTTTGGCGACATTTCTTCAAGTTATGTAGCCACTGTGGTCTAGCGGTCAGAGATCCTGGCTACCGATCTAGAGGTTCCGGCTTCGATTCTCGGCGCTACCAGATTTTCTCAGAAGTAGTAGGTATGAAACTGGGCCAACTCAGCATCATGAGGATAACTGAGGAGCTATTTCAAAGAAACAGCGGCTCCGGTCTAGAAAACCGAGATTAATGGCCGTGGGGATCCGATGCGCTGATCACGTGACACCCTCTAACCGCAAAAGTTGGTACTAACTTCGCTGAGAAGCGGCGGTAGCTCGATTGGTATAATTCGCTTGCGGACTATAGGCCACGGAGTTTGTAGATTTTATTGCCAGACTCATGCAATATTTCAGTTTTTTACGACATTTCTTCAAGTTGTGTAGCGTAGTATGGGATGAGAAAATGAAGAATGGTTAGTAAGTACCTGTGTCATAGTACGAGCACGGAAACAGCCGGCCATGTCCTGTGTCACGGTATGAGCACGGAAAAAAGCGTCATGTCGTGTCACGGTATGAGCACAGGGACACTTACTGAAACTGGCGGTCACGCCCTGTGTCGCGGTATACTTGCAGATAGACTTACGGAAACGGGCGTCATGTCACGAGCACGGAAACAAACGGTCATGCCCTGTGTCACGGCATGAGCACGGAAACAAGCGTCATGTCATATGTCACGGTATGAGCACAGAGAGACTTACTGAAACTGGCGGTCACGCCCTGTGTCGCGGTATACTTACAGGTAGACTTACGGAAACGGGCGTCATGTCACGAGCACGGAAACAAACGGTCATGCCCTGTGTCACGGCATGAGCACGGAAACAAGCGTCATGTCATATGTCACGGTATGAGCACAGAGAGACTTACTGAAACTGGCGGTCACGCCCTGTGTCGCGGTATACTTACAGGTAGACTTACGGAAACGGGCGTCATGTCACGAGCACGGAAACAAACGGTCATGCCCTGTGTCACGGCATGAGCACGGAAACAAGCGTCATGTCATATGTCACGGTATGAGCACAGAGAGACTTACTGAAACTGGCGGTCACGCCCTGTGTCGCGGTATACTTATAAGGAGACTTACGGAAACGGGCGTCAAGTTCAATATTATGGTACAAGCACAGGGAGACTCGCGGAATCCATGAGATCATAATACTCGGTTACCTGGCCGAAACTGAAACGGTTCACATGCCACACGTACATAACATTCGCCTGCTTGAAGTAAACCATTCGAACTCGTGTATCAGCCTATCCATTTAGTCTGAATCCTCCGAGACCTTC
The DNA here is from genome assembly GCF_002891405.2 of Cryptotermes secundus. Classification (NCBI taxonomy): domain Eukaryota; kingdom Metazoa; phylum Arthropoda; class Insecta; order Blattodea; family Kalotermitidae; genus Cryptotermes; species Cryptotermes secundus. Next base: position 415,278 of record NW_019725425.1, read on the forward strand.
TAGGGCTAAATTATATATTTTGCATACCGTGTAGAAAATATGGTAGCCTTGACGTCTCACAACCCTATGGACCTCCATGACCTGTTACAGGGATAGCTTTGCCTGACAATATATTGGCACTTATTATAGAAGATGGTCGGACACACACACGCACACCGTGAACCTTATACCGAATACAAAACCTCAACAGAAAACAGAAATTCCACAGCCTGTATTCCGCAAGCGAACTATACCGAACGAGCGACCGCCGCTTGTCGGCGAAGTTAGTGCCAACTTTTGAAGACAGGGGGTGTCACGTGGTCAGCGAAACAGATCCCCACGGCCTTTAAAATCGGTTCTAGACCGGAGACGCTATTTCCTTGACACTGATCCTCAATTATCCTCACGAGGCTGAGTGGACCTCGCTCCAGACCCACTACCTCTCAGAAAATCTGGTAGCGCCAGGAATCGAACGCGGGACCTCTGGATCTGTAGCCAGGTACTTTGACCACTCGACTACAGAGGAGGTTACACTTTAACACTGAGAAGTGAATACATTTCTAGAAAAATACAACGCTTTTATATCTGGTCGTAAATAAGATCATAAGATTTCTCCATTAAATAACGCCATACGATATGCCCCTCAAGCCACATTTTGTTCCTTCTCATTTCTCTGATATTCATGCAGAAGTTTCATGAAATGATACAATACAATATGTTCTATACTGACTTACTTACCAATTTGCTTCATATGTCCTTTATTACAGAGAAAGCAGGAAGATACGAACTTTTTTTTTTTAACTAGACTGGGTTGGCCGCGCCATGGCACAAACGGTTAGTCGCTGGCTTCCCATCGCGGCGGCCTGGGTTCGATCGCGGGTCTGGTCAAGTGGGATTTTTGGTGAACAAAGTGGCGCTGAGGCAGGTTTTCTCCGAGTACTTCGGATTCCCCTGCCAATCTTCATTTCACCAATTGCTCCACAATCACCCTCACCTATCATCTGCGGCTGGTACAACAGGCCAGAAGTGGCCGCAGTACAAGGGACTTAGTCCCACCCCACTAGCAATATAAAAATAATAACTAGACTGGGAGTCGGCGTTCTGGCGATACTGCAGTTTTATATTTCTTACATCTTTACCGGGGCTTCAAGTTACACTTGTCAGCAGAGTTACATTTATATATACCAGACTAAGCATTCGATCGCTTAGGCCTAATGACGCAGAGTACCGGCAGTTAACGTCGCGTCTCTAATAAGGTAAGTTCACATCAAATTGACGAGTTTCTCTTCATGTTGCTAGCTGCCGTTACGTTGTTTCTCTCGCTGCCAATGGAACGGATTGAGGGAATTCGTTAATACCTAACAGTACCAACTAAATACTAAAGTGTCGTACCTCCAGACATTCAAATGTCAAATGAAAACGGGTCACCACGCATAACTCACACGGCGCGCAAGTTTGTAACACTGAAATTTGCTTACGGTACGAACATCTGGTGGGGACTCGGGAAAGCACAGTGACAACGTGCCCTTGCACATTAGTCGTTTGTTTATTGTGCTGGAAGTAAGGTTAGCGCTACGTCAGTAATGGAGGCGCGTAAAGAAGAACAGCGAAGTGTAGTGCGCTTTTTGACTGCTGAAGGAGTAGGACGAGAAATTCATGGTCGCATGTCTGTTGTTTACGGCGAACACAGCATGTTGCGTTCGCGTGTGCTGGCGTGGCATAAGCGATTCCGAGAGGGACGTCTGTCATTGCAAGATGGTGCTCGCTCATCGTGTCATCACTCCTGATGTTATTGCTACGTTGGATGGTCATATCCGGGCAAACCGACGGATCACTGTGGAAGAAATTAGTCTTTTGATGGGAATAAGTCACGGTTCCGTACACGCCATTGTGACAAAACACCTGCTGTACCGCAAAATCTGCGCGCAGTGGGTTCCACATCAACTCACGGAGGAGCAGAAGACTCAGAGAATGGCTGCATCACTGGGTCACTTGCAACGATACCATGAGGAAGAGTATGCCTTTCCGTCCCGTACTGCCACTGGGGACGAAACTTGGTGCCACTATTTTGAACCCGAGAGCAAATGGCAGCAGAGCCAACAGTGGAAACAAGTGAATTCTATCCCACCGAAGAAATCCAAAGCCGTACACACAAGTTCCGGTAAAGTGATGACCTTCTTCGACTGCAAGAGCCTTCTGCTTGTGGAATTTCTCGAGCATGGGGCCACAAT